>NW_006792285.1:0-17601 GCF_000442215.2 Lipotes vexillifer | reverse complement strand
AAAAAAAAAAAAAAAAAAAAAAAAAAAAAAAAAAAAGGAAACCTCTTGCAGAGAAGGACACCATTATATAAAGATTCACTGGGATGATCTAAATAAAAAGGGATACAAAACACTTCCTGGCACGTTGTTACATGGTAGAAATGCCTATTATTGATTTCACTAGGATAGACCCAAGAGACGCGCTTGCAGCAATTCAAATCTCTGGAAATAAGTGATTCAGTGTGAGCCACAAAGCATCAGAAAAATTGGATTTTGAAGAGTATTAAAAGAAAAAGAATGAGCCAGTGAGAGAGTATACTTTGAAAGCTAAGATTAAAAACATGTTTTTTTCTCTCCAGGGAGGAAACAATTGCTGTAGGAGGCATTGTGATTGTTTTCAAAGGCATTATGTTGGACTGGCAGTCTCAGTAAAAGGAGTGGCAGACTTGAAGTCTGACTTGGAAACGAAAAACTGAAAGGCAACAGTGGAAAATATTCGCCACATACTTTCATCTTAGGGGTCCAATATTAAAGCTTTATTAAGGCCAGTAAATATATGCTAGAGATGGGGCTTGAAGAAAATCTGAGAGCTTTGTACGGACAGGAAAAATGTTTCTGGTGTAAAAAATATTCCTTCATGTTTGTACAAAATTCCTTCTTTCCTTGACACTCTTAGATTCCGGCTATTGCACAATTTACCCTTTCTCATCTCTGATCTGTTGACCTCATGGTCTACTCACTATGTTCACTAAAGACCTTGCCTGTGGCTCATGATCTTTCGATCTGCCTCATGACTCCTCCATCATCCTGAACAACTTCAATCCCTCCAGACACCTACGAGGGTAGACAAGTCTTTGGCCTTCTCAATTCTGGTGACTTTCAACTCCACCTCTATTGTGCCACACAGAACCATAAACACACCATGGCTTTTACCATCATTGGAATTTTCTACCTGTGAAATTTCAATCTTTCATTTACTCATTCATTTTACAAACGCCTATTGAATACCTTCCTTGTGCCGACCATTGTGCTAGTCACTGTAAAAGTAGTTACAGTTAAAAAAGACAATATTTCTTCCTTTGTGGAACTTACAAACTAATGAAAAACTAACAGGCAATTACAATAGAATGACATAAATGCTTTGCTGGCAAACCCACAGGAAGAACATCTGATCTGGATACAGGTTGTCATGCAAGGCTTCCTGTACAAGTGAAGTCTAAGCTGAAACTTTAAGAAGGAGTATAAGCGCTAATTATTAGAGAAATGCAAATCAAAACTACAATGAGGTACCACCATTAAAAAGTCTACAAATAACAAATGCTGAAGAGGGTGTGGAGAAAAGGGAACCCTCCTACACTGTTGGTGGGAATGTAAATTGGTACAGTCACTATGGAAAACAGTATGGAGGTTCCTAAAAAAACTAAAAATAGAGCTACCATGTGATCCAGCAACCCCACTCTTGGGTGTATATCCAGACAAAACTCTAATTCGAAAAGTCAAATGCACCCCTATGTTCATAGCAGCACTATTCACAATAGCCAAGACATGGAAACAACATAAATGTCCATCGACAGAGGAATGGATAAAGAAGAGGTGGTACATATATACACAGGAATACTACTCAGCCATAAAACAGAATGAATAATGCCATGTACAGCAACATGGATAGACCTAGAGATTATCATACTAAGTGAAGTAAGCCAGACAGAGAAAGAGAAATACCAAATGAGACCACTTACATGTGGAATCTAAAATATGACACAAATGAATTTATCTATGAAACAGAAAAAGACTCACAGATACAGAGAACAGAATTGTGGTTTCCAAGGGGGAAAGGGTGGAGGAGGGATGGATTGGGAGTTTGGGATTGACAGATGCAAGCTGTTACGTGTGGAATGGATGAACAACAAGGTCCTACTGTATAGCACAGGAAACTACTTTCAATATCCTGTAATAAACCATAATAGAAAAGACTATGAAAAAAAATATATATATATATATGTATAATGGAATCACTTCAGAAATTAATACAACATTGTAAATCAATTATACTTCAATAAAATAAAATAAAATAAAAAGAATGAGTATGAGGAGGCCAAGAGGAGGGACAGGATCCAGATCAAGATGGTGGAGTGTGGAGATCCTGAGCTCACCTCTCCCCACAAACACATCAAAACTACAACATCTATCTCTGAAAATGACCTGAAGAACAGCAGAACAGATTTTTTTTTTTTTTTCCTTGCGTTATGCGGGCCTCTCACTGTTGTGGCCTCTCCCATTTGTGGAGCACAGGCTCCGGACGCGCAGGCTCAGCGGCCATGGCTCACGGGCCCAGCCGCTCCGCGGCATGTGGGATCTTCCCGAAACGGGGCACGAACCCGCGTCTCCTGCATCGGCAGGCGGACTCTCAAGCACTGCGCCACCAGGGAAGCCCCAGCAGAACAGATTTTTAAAACTAAAGATATAAAGAAAAGGCCACATCAAGACAGGTGGGAGAGACAGAGACATGGTCTATTCAGAACCCATACCCCTGCTGTAGCAATTCACAAGCAGAAGGGATATCACAACCATGGAGGTACCCCTGAAGTATGAGGGGTCCAAGCCTCATGTCAGGCTCCCCAGGTGCAGGGGACCTGCACCAGGAAGATGAGCCCCCATAATGTCTGGCTTTGAAAACCAGTGGAGCTTACATCCAGGAGAGCCAGAGGGCTGTGGGAAACTTGAGACTGCACTCTTGAAGGACTCTTGCACAAACTCACTCATTCTAAGTCCCAATGCAGAGGCTGCAGCTGAGCCATACAAGCACCTGGGCCATGCAATAAAATTTACTGACTAATTTTAGGGAGTGTGATAGAAGGACAGTGATCTGGTAGAAATTCTTCCAGAGACAGATGCACTAGCAGGTGACATTTTTTTTTAACTCTTTCACCTAGCTGGTCTTGCACTGGCAGGTGCCATTTCTGTCATTCTCCATCAAATTAGCTAACACTGGACACCTTGTATTCCCCTGAGAAATAACTGACTCAACCCAGCCAGCCCCTCCAAAGCAGCTCCCACCCTCCTCCACCCAGTGGGCAGCCCTGGCTGGCACGGGCACCCCTCCAAAGTGGCTCCTACTCTGGAGGGCTAGCCCTGTCCATCTGATGGGAGGACTTAGCCAGCATAAGCACCCTTCCAAAGTGGTTCCCACTCCAGGGGATCAGCCCCATACACCAATACACCCACATATTCATGGTCAGGTCTACTAGACAGCCAGGTGAGGGACCAGCCCCACCCTCTAGAGTGTCCAGAGCATTCTCTGCCAAGCGACACAGCCAGCTAGTCTGGGGGACAAACCCTGTCTACCAGGGTGCCTGCATCAATAGCAGCCCAACCACAATAGGAAGGTACACACGGCCCACACTGGTGATACCTCTGGAACACCTGGCTCTGGGTATTGTGCCATTGGTCCCCAAAAGGACAACTTCTACATAAGGCCACTCTTTCAAGACCAGGAGATGTAGACGGTACACTTTATACATAGAAAACAAACACAAAGAGGCAAAATGAGGAGACAAAAGAAGGCATTCCAAACAAGAGAGCAAGACAAAAATGTCAGGAAAAGAACTAAGCAAAACAGAGATAAGTAATTTACCAGATAAAGAGTTCAAAACAATTGTCCTAAAGATGCTTATTGAACTTGGAAGAAGAATGGATGAACTTAGTGAGAACTTCAACAAACAGAAAATATAAAAAATAACCAATTGAAACTAAAGAATACAATAATAAAAATGAAAAATATAGTAGAGAAAATCAACAGCAGATTAGAAGATGCAGAAGACAGATCAGCAATCGAGAAGACATGGTGGTGGAAATCACCTAATCAGAGCGGAAAAAGAAAGTTTTTTTAAAAATAAGGATAGTTTAAGAGATCCCTGGGACAACATCAAGCAAACTAACATTTACATTATGGGGGTCAAAAGATAAGAGAGAGAGAAAGAGACATAAAACATATTTGAAGGAATAATGGCTGAAAACTTTTGTAACCTGGAGAAAGAAACAGACATCCATGTCCAGGAACAGAGATTTCCAAACAAGATGAACCCAAAGAGGTCCACACCAAGACACATTAATTAAAATGTCACAAGATAAAGAGAGAACCTTAAAAGTAAGAAGAGAAAAACAACTAGTAGTGTATAAGGGTACCCCATAAGACCATCAGCTAGGTTTTTAGTAGAAACTGTACAGGAGAGTAGGGACTGGCATAATATATTCAACTATCTGAAAGGAAAAAAAGTACAACCAAGAATATTCTACCTAGCAAGGTTATCAATCAGAATTGAAGGAGAAATAATAAAATGTTTCCCAGATAAGCAAGAGCTAAATGAGCTCATCACCCCTGAACCAGCCTTAAAAGAAATGTTAAAGGGACTTTTTCAAATGGCAAAGGAAAGGTCATAACTAGAAACAAGAAAATTATGAAAGAAAAAATCTCAACAATAAAGACAAACATATAGTAAATCTAGTGGATCAACCACCTATAAAATTAGTATGAGGGTTAAAAAACAAAATTAGTAAAAATCATCTATATCTAAAATAATTATTTATGTAATACATAAAATTAAAAGATGTAAAATATGATGTAAAAAACATAAAAGTTGGAAGGGGAGAAGTAAAAATGTAGTGCTTTTAGAATACATTCGAACTTAAGTCAACATCAACTTAAAATAGACTGCTACATGTAATTATTATATATGAACCTCATGGTAACCACAAACCAAAAACCTATAATACATACACAGAAAATAAAGGAAAGGAATACAAACATAACACTAAAGAAAGTCATAAAATCACAAGGAAAAAGAACAAGAGAAGAAAGGCACAGAAAAAAACAATCAGAAAAGAATTAACAGAATGCCAATAAGTACATAACTATCAGTAATTACTTTAAATGTAAATGGACTAAGTCAACTATACTTCAATTAAAATTTTTTTAATTAAAAAATGAATGGACTCAGTGCTCTAATCAAAAGACATAGAGTAGCTGAATTGTTAAAAAAAAAAAACCCAAAACTAAGGCCCATATATATACTGCCTACAAGAGATTCACTTCAGATCTAACAACACACACAAGACTGAAAGTGAAATAATGGAAAAGATATTCCATGAAAATTAAAATTAAAATAAAAAGGCTGGAGTAGCAATAATTAACATCAGACAAAGTTGACTTTAAAACAAACACTATAACAAAACACATATATAAGTGCATTACATAATGATAAAGGAATCAATCCAACAATAAGATATGACACCTGTAAATATTTACGCATCAACCTAGGAGCACCTCAATACTTAAGAAAATATTAATAA
The DNA here is from genome assembly GCF_000442215.2 of Lipotes vexillifer. Lineage (NCBI taxonomy): Eukaryota > Metazoa > Chordata > Mammalia > Artiodactyla > Lipotidae > Lipotes > Lipotes vexillifer. Next base: position 12,273 of record NW_006792285.1, on the reverse strand, counting down.
ACATAAAGAGAGATACTGACAAGAATACAATAATAGTAGGGGACTTAAACCCCACTTACATCAATGAACATATCATCCAGATAAAAATCACTAAGAAAACATTGGCCTTGGGACTTCCCTGGTGGTCCAGTGGCTAAGACTCTGCGCTCCCAATGCAGGGGGCCCAGGTTCGATCCCTGGTCAGGGAACTAGATCCTACATGCTGAAGCTAAGAGATCATATGATCCTGCATGCCGCAACTAAAAAAGGTCCTGCGTGCCACAACTAAGATTCGGTGCAGCCAAATAAATAAGTAAATATTTTTTAAAAAGAAAGAAAGAAAACATTGGCCTTAAATGAAACATTTGACTAGATGGATTTAATAAACATAAACAAAACCTTCCACCCCAAAACAGCAAAATACACATTATGTTTGACTGCACATGGAACATTATCCAGGATAGGTTACATATGCTACAAAACAAGTCTCAATTCATTAAAAATATTGAGATCATATCAAGCATCTCTTCCACCACAATGGTATGAGACTAGAAATCAAGTGCAAGAAGAAAACAGCAAAAAACACAAACACATGGAGGCTTAACAACATGCTACTAAACAGCCAAAGGGTCAACAAAGAAATAAAAGAGCAAGTCATAAAATACCTTGAGACAAATTAAAATGGAAACAAAATGTTCCAAAATCTATGGTATGCAACAAAAGCAATTCTAAGAGGGATGTTTATAGCAATACAGGACAACCTCAAGAAACGAACAATCTCAAATACATAATCTAACCTTACACCCAAAAGAACCATAAAAAGATGAACAAGCACAGCCCAAAATTAGTAGAAAGAAGGAAAAATAAAGATCAGAGCAGAAATCAATGAAATAGAGACTAAAAAAGTAAATAAATAAAAATAGAAAAGATCAATGACAGTAAGAACTGGTTGTTTGAAAAGATAAACAAAATTGATAAACTTTTAAACAGCCTCATTGAGAAAAAAGAGAGGATCCAAATAAATAATATCAGAAATGAAAGAGAAGTTACAACCAACACCACAGAAACACAGAGGATCAAAATACATCACAACAATTATATGCCAACAAATTCAGCAACCTAGAAATGGATAAATTCCTAAAAACATACAATCTTCCAATACTGAAACAGGAAGAAATAGAAAACCTGGACAGATCATTAGTAATGAAACTGATTCAGTAATCAAAAAACTCCCAACAAACAAAACTTTAAGACAAGATGGTTTTACATGTGAATTTTACCAAACATTTAAAGAAGATTTAATACTTATCTTTCACAAACTGTTCCAAAAAACTGAAGAGGAAAGAATGCTTCCAAACTCATTCTACAAGGCCAACATTACCCAGACACCAATACCAGGTAAAGACACTAAAAAAATAAATAAATAAATTATGGGCCAACATCCCTGATGAACATAGATGCAAAAATCCTCAACAAAATATTAGCAAACTAAATTCAACAATACATTAAAAGGATCATAAACTATGATCAAGTGGAATTTATTCCAGGTAGGCAAGCAAGAATGACTCAATATCTGCAAATTAATTAACATGATATACCACATTAACAACACAAAGAATAAAAATCATATGATTATCTCAATAGATGCAGAAGAAAACATTTGACAAAATTCAATATACATTTATGATTAAAGCTCTCAACAAAATTCAGATACAGGAAACATACCTTGACATAATAAAGGTCATATATGACAAACCCACAGCTAATATCACACTCAATGGTGAAAAGCTGAAAGCATTTCCTCATGATTAGGAACAAGATGAGGATGTCCACTCCCACTACTTTTATTCAGCACAGTATTGGAAGTCTTAGCCACAGCAATCAGAGAAGAAAAAGAGATAAAAGCCATCCAAACTGCAAAGAAGTTAAACTGTCACTATTTGCAGATGCCGTGGGGCAACTAAGCCTGTGTGCCACAACTACTGAGCTCACGTACCTCAACTAAAGCCCACGTGCCACAAACTGCAGAGCCCATGCACTCTGGAACCCACACACCACAACTACAGAGCCCACGTGCCCTGGAGCCTGCACTCCACAACTAGAGAAGAGAAAACCTGCACACCACAAGTAGAGGGAAGCCTGTGCACCACAATAAAGAGCCCATGCGCCACAATCCTGCATGCCTCAACAAAGATACTGCATGCCGCAGCTAAGGCCCAACACAGCCAAAAATAAAAATAAATAAATAAATAATAATAAATAGATCTTTAAAAAAAAAAAAACTTATGTACCCCTATGTTCACTGCAGTATTATTCACAGTAGCCAAGTTATGGACACAACTCAAGTGCCCGTTAATAGATGAATGGATAAAGAAGATATGGTTGATGCACATGCACGAGCACATGCACGCACACACGCGCGCGCACACACACACACACACACACGCACGCACAATGGAATATTACTCAGCCATACAAAAGAATGAAATCTTGCCATTTGCAACAACATGGATGGACATGGAGGGTATTATGCTAAGTGAAATAAGTCAGACAGAGAAACACAAGTACCATATGATTTCACTTTTATATGGAATCTAAAAAATGAAACAAATCAACAAACAAAAGAGAATGTGACTCACAGATGTGGAGAACAAACTGATGGTTACCAGAGGGGAAGGGGGTGGGAGGTTAGGCAAAATGGGTGAAGGAGTTTAAGAGGTACAAACTTACAGTCATAAAATAAATGTCACCAGGATGTAATGTACAGCATAGAGAATATAGTCAGTAATGTTACAATGACTTTTTGTGGTGATAGCCAATTACTAGACTTGTCGTAGTGATCAATTCACAATGTCTATAAATCTCAAATCACTAGGTTGTACACCTGAAACTAATATAATGTTGTATGTCAACTGTAAGTCAATTAAAAAATAAAAAGAAACCAAAAAATGAGTATGAGTTAGCCAAGCTAAGGTGGGTGATATGTGAGAGAGGAACCCTGTTCCAGACAGAGGAAATAAACATTCAGAGGTAAAAGAAGTTACAGCATATTTAGGATTTTGAAAGTTGTTCAGAATGGCCAGACTTGGTAACTGATGGACTGTATATGTTTGTTGAGGGACAGGATGTACTAAGATGTTGCCCAACTTTTGGTTGAACAGTTAGGTGAGTGTTCGTGTCATCTACTGAGGAGGGAATGGTAGAAGAAATGCAGAACTAGAGAAGAAGTTAAGAGTTTAATTTAGGATATGTTGAGTCCTATCAGTATGACATCCCTGTGGAGATGTTGACTCCTCCTCATCATCACGTCCCACCTCCACTCACCTCTACCCGCCAATACACAAGAATACACAAAGACTTCATTACCTGCCCATGTCTTCTCTATAACTAAAACTCAGTTTAGATGGTACCGTTTCTAGAAAATATACTATGATGACCACTGCGCATGCATGCCATCCCATGTTTACCTCTGTTGCATCACACTGTGCTACAATTTTCTCTTTGCTTATCTGTCTCTGCTACTAGTCTGTAAATTCTCTAAGCAATGGAAAGGTTGTTGTTGGTGGTGGTGTTTTTCAAGCAGTAGCCTTAACAAATGTGATTTCTTTCTTTTATCATTCATATTTTAGTTTTATTTTTTAGCCCTTATGCTAGCGGGAATTCCTAAAGCTATGAGACAGTTCATTTCTTTCCTTCTTATTCTAATCTTCCTTCCTAATGCAATAGATACTAAATCATAACACATAATAGCTAATAGCACCACTTAAAAAACTATTTGACACAATTTTTGCCTTTCTTTTGCTTCACTATGTTTAACGGACACTTAATAGGTACTTGTTAAAGTTTAATGAATGAATGATTACTTGCATAAACAAAGCAGAGTGAATAAACTATCATTTTAATAGCTTTTTAGGAGGGAAATATCTCTGGGTAGGAAAAGTGAATCTGCACATTACACTTTGGAAGGCTGTACTGCAACAACGAATTAACTAAACTGCTGTCCAAATGAATCAAACAGGGATTGTGGGTTTCAGAACAGAGAGGAGGAGATAGAGTAAGAAGAAGAGGACACAGCTGAGGCATCTGGTGGGAGAAAGATGCCCAGTGAGAAAATTCTGAAGGTGAAGTGACTGGGTATTTTTTAAAAAATAGAACTACCTACTATATAATTTTGATTTATGGCACTGATATAGTGTACAATTTCTCTGTTTCCCATCCCATGTGTAGGTCTAGCTATCTTCAAATGCCTTATGTGAATTTTCACAAAAAAAGGTTCATTCTTTCTCTGTATCAGTGTGGAAGAGAAGTTTAAAAAAAAAAAAAAGTAAAGAGTTCACTGAGAACAAGACCTCAGATCCATAAAACACCAAGGGAAGGTGAGTCCTGAGGGATACACCAGGTCTTGGATGCCTACCAGGTATGGATGAGCAGTTGAAGTAATTTTATTTAACTCTCTGAGATGGCTAGTTTTATGTGTCAGTTTAACTGGACCACAGACTGACCAGATATCTGGTCAAACATTATTCTGGGTGTGCCTGTGAGGATGTTTCTGGATGAGATTAACATTTGAATAGACAGACTGTGTAAAGCAGATTGCCCTCCCCAATGTGGGTGGGCTCCATCCAATCTGTTGAAGGCCTGAATAGAACAAAAATGCTGAGTGAGACTCTCTCTGACTATCCTGTCTTCAAGCTGGAACATCAGTCTACTCCTGCCTTCAGACTTGACTAAAACTGAAGTTTACACCATTGGCTCTCCTGGATTTACAGCTTGCTGAGTGCAGATCCTGGGACTTCTCAGCCTCCAAAACCACATGAGCCAATTCCTTGTTTTTTATTAGAAATACATACATATATTCTGTTTCTTTGGAGAACCCAGACTAATACATTCTTCCCCTTTTTAACCTCTGGAACTACAAAGGACCTACTCAAATTTCCTAAGAACTGGCCATATTCAGGCTGCCTACTAAGCTGGGATCTCAGCCTGAATGAATGCAGAAGAGACACATGGGCCAATAAGAACACAGTAAGATATGACTCCAAGAACAGCTCAATGACTATAAAGAAGAAACTTTATGTTCCAAGAGGAAAATAAATAAAAGGAAAAGGGGCAGAGTCTAGCGATGAAAAAGAGCTACCATGAGAAAAGTGTAGGAAGAAAACTGTTCTTGCAGAAGAAAACAGACAAAGGTACCTGCCTCAGTAGGAGCAGCTCTGTCAAAAACTCAGAGAGAATGAATGGAAGTGAGGAAAAAAGATGCAAGGGGATTAATGTAGAGGGAGACCAAAGCCAAAGAGAACAACAGGCCCATTGCAGATGGAACTTGAGTCCAAAAGAATGTGGAATATCCCAACCTAAAAGAGGGCAAGAAGTACAGCATGAGACGGAGAAGAAGAAAGCTTAGAGGAGTACTTGACAGAGTAAGAAAAATCACATGAACTTGGGACAAAAGCACAATTCACAACAGGAACATGTAACAGATGTGCCAAAGGAACTCAGGGCACAATATGTTCCTGTAGGTCTCTAAGGAAAGATGATACTAATGTAGACTTTGTGAGAAAAACAAGATGGAACATGAAGAAGGGAATTTGCTGTTTCTAAAATACTATATTGGAGGCTCTTCACTTCTTAATAACATGACTTTGTCACAGTTCTTCTAGTGGTACCAGAAAGTAATTGAAGCTGCCTTAAGAAAGGGAAGAAAAAGTTATTAGGAGGATATTGAATAACACACCAAGCTCAAGGATAGCCAGACCTAAGGGGCTTTGGAAACAGGAAAGTTACCAAGAAAACCAGCCAGGCTTTCTCTCCATCCCTACTTCTGAGAGTTCACTTCCTTTTCCCAGCACAGAAGGTGGTGGAAGATGACTTTCTCACAGCTTTATGTCATTTCAAGACACCCACACAGGCTCACTCACAGAGGGAAAATATGACTGGACATCCAGATCAGGTGTTTTGGCAAAGGGACAGAATCATACAAATTGTCTGCAAAGACCCTTCCCTACTGGTGGGGACAGTTCTCAGAGAAATGAAGTTGTTATGAGCTAAGAATCATCCTGAAGTCACTAGTGCATTAGAAAATGGAAACATATATGTATATATATACACGTATATATATACACATATATATACACGTATATATATACACATATGTATACACGTATATATATACACATATGTATACATATATATACACATATATATATAAATGATATCACATAGATGAGATTTGAAAAAGGGATACTGGTAATTTAAAAACGGGGGAAAAAAGTAAGCATCTAAAACCACACCATGTTACAAAGATAAAGTCTAACCAATAGTAAAGAAGCATAATTATTTTTCTGCTTATGCGCCCTAGTTAGCTGTGGATCTTTAGCTGTAAAACGATTCTACCTGGTGAAATGGAAGCTATAATTACCAAAGAAGAAAAGACTGAATACTTTCTAATGCCAACTGTTAGTCTCATTGTGATCCTAGCAGTGAGACTGGCATGCTGTGAACTGGGAACCCCTGCCATGTCATCCTCATGAGGCCACAGTGGAGCCTTCACCTCAAGACAAACTACTCTAAAAACAAAATCATAAAATATATAAAAATTGATGCAAGACTGAGTGACAAAGTTCGCATCACTAAAAAAAAAAAAGCTCAGAAGAGAACTATGCAAAGAATTATTTTAAACTATACTTATAAAAATAGAAATTGATGGATTTCTTAATAAATAAATTTTTAAGAGGATGTGCACCAGACGAATTAAGACAAAACAAAAGGCCATGGGGTATTTTACAAAATCAGGTGCTGGCTAAAACATTGTACATGAAATTGGAGGAGGAATATACCCTTACCAAAGGAAAGGAATGGCGGAGAAGGAAACAAACAAAAGACTTGATAGTCATTGGACAAGGTAATGGGGCATACCCAGAAGTATCATCTTAAAAGAGGTAACAAAAATATTTTTATCTTATATTTCATTATTTTCCAATAAGAATTTAGATTTATAATATTCATGAGCCAAAGGAAGATAAAATAGATTATAAGTGGGTAACCAGAAGGCATGGATATAAGCTGAATCCAAGAATGAGGTTAATTACAAACTAGAAATGAGGTTAAATTTTATAATTATGCATTTTCTATAAATGGGAAACAAATTTATCTCTATGATTTTTAGCTAAGAACAAAAATGGGGGAATGTGATCAATTACATAACCCATAATGTTCACAAGATACAAACAGAACAATTTTCCAAAAGAAGTTCAACCATTCCTAATAGAGTGTAATTGCATTTTATGAGAACTTCAAGTAATGCAATATAAAACTAGTAATAAACTCCCACTTTTGCACAAATTTTGAAATAGTGGGTCCCCAAATTTTTTAATGCATAACTTCATGATTGTTGCGTCAAGTGAATTATAGACTGTGGTCATGCTATTGCCTCCTAGTGGTGCCAAGTGAGGTTGAAAACAGAAATATCCACCATCTTCTGTCTCATTCAATCTTAAGATATGAGTACAGTATATTAAAATAGACATTGGATTCACAGAACACAATATTGCCCCTGTCATCTACTGAAATTGCCTTATACCAAGACAAGACAGGAATTTCTAACTAAGGTCCACATATAAAGATACTGAGTAATGAAATAGACACTATCCTAAATAGCATTCTTTCCAGCACAAATGTCAATATATTATGTGGGCTCTTTCTTAATGGGTCCCAATGTATCTGCTGATTCCCTCACTCCAAAGTTTAGATTTTAAAAGGGGCCAATGCAAACTAATCGAGGATTATAGCACTCTGCTCCTGTAACTAAATTCAGGGATAGAAATAAGATTTTCTAGAAGAGAATTTTTTCAGATCATTTTCTATAACTAGCCAAGATTTTTCACTGACCTCACGTAGTGCAAAACCGTATGTAAAAGTCCTTGGTATTTATATTTTTGCAGATTCTTTTGGTTATAAGGCCTGAAACCCAATTCCAACCAATTGAGGCTCAAAGGAGGGATTTGGATTAACTACCATGTGGCCACGTATAACATTTTTGAGCAATACCTAATTGTACTGAGATTGCTCATGACATTAAGTGCAAAAGAAAGCAAATTTCAAGTAAAAGTTCATACTGTATATCCCAATATATAGATTTTTAAAATAAATATATATTGGGAGCACCTTCAAGATGGCAAAGGAGTAAGACATGGAGATCACCTTCCTCCCCACAAATACATCAAAACTACATCTACATGTGAAACAACTCCTACAAAACACCTACTGAACACTGGCAGAAGACCTCAGACCTCCCAAAAGGCAAGAAACCCCCCACATACCTGGGTAGGGCAAAAGAAAAAAGGAAAAACACAGACAAAAGAATAGGGATGGGACCTGCACCTCTGGGAGGGAGCTGTGAAGGAGGAAGTTTCCATACAATAGGAAGTCCCTTCACTGGTGGGGATGAGGGGTGGGGTGGGGGGAAGCTTCAGAGCCATGGAGGAGAGCCCAGCAACAGTGGTGCAGAGAACAAAGCAGAGACATTCCCACACGGAGGATTGGTGCTCACCAGCACTCACCAGCCTGAGAGCCTAGTCTGTTCATCCGCCCAGGCAGGCGAGGGCTGGGAGTAGAGGCTCTGGCTTCGGAGATCAGATCCCAGGTAGAGGACTGGGGCTGGCTGCATGAACACAGCCTGAAGGGGGCTAGGGCACCACAGCTAGCCAGGAGGGAGTCCTGGAAAAAGTCTGGACCTGCCTAAGAGGCAAGAGACCATTGTTTTAGGGTGCGTGAGGAGAGCACCGCCTAAACGAGCTCCAGAGACAGGCATGAACCACGGCTATCAGCGCGGACCCCAGAGACGGGCATGAGACGCTAACACTGCTGCTGAAGCCACCAAGAAGGCTGTGTGCAAGCACAGGTCACTATTCATACCTCCCCTCCCAGGAGCCTTGCAGCCCGCCACTGCCAGGGTCCCATGATCCAGGGACAAATTCCCTGCGAAAACACACGGCACGCCTCACACTGTTGCAAGGTCACACCAGCTCTGCTACCACAGGCTTGCCCCATATTCCATACCCCTCCCTCCCCAGGGCTTGAGTGAACCAGAGCCCCCCCTAATCAGCTGCTACTTTAACACCATCCTGTCTGGGTGGGAACAGATGCCTTCAGGCAACCTACACACAGATGCAGGGCCAATCTGAATCCCAGGAGGTGTGCCAACAAAGAAGAGAAAGGGAAATTTCTCCCAGCAGCCTCAGGAGCAGCGGATTAAATCTCCACAATCAACTTGATGTACCTGTATCTGTGGAATACCTGAATAGACAACGAATCATATCACAATTAAGGCAGTGGACTTTGGGAGCAACTGTAGACTTGGGGTTTGATTTCTGCATCTAATTTGTTTCTGGTTTTATGTGTATTGTATTTAATATTTAGAGCTTATTATCATTGGTAGATTTGTTTATTGACTTGGTTGCTCTCTTCCTTTTATTTTTTATATATATATATATATATATATATTCCTTTTTCTCTTTCTGCGAGTGTGTATGTGTATGCTTCTTTGTGTGACTTTGTATAGCTTTGCTTTTGCCATTTGAACTAGGGTTCGGACTGATTTTTTTTGGTTTTATAATATAGTTTTTTGCACTTGTTATCATTGGTGGATTTGTTTCTGGTTTCGTTGCTCTCTTCTCTTTATTTTTTTATTTTTAATAATTTTTTTCTATTTTAATAACTTTATTTTATTTTATTTATTTTTTCTTTTTTTCCTTCTTTCTTTATATTTCTTCCTTTTCTTCTGAACAGTGTGGCTGACAGGGTTTTGTGCTCTGGCTATGTGTCAGGCCTGAGCCTCTGAGGTGGGAGAGCTGAGTTCAAGACATTGGTCCACCAGAGACCTCCCAGCTCCATGTAATATCAAATGGTGAAAGCTCTACCAGAGATCTCCATCTCAATGCTAAGACCCAGATCGACTCAATGACCAGCAAGCTACAGTGCTGAACACCCTATGACAAACAACTAGCAAGACAGGAACTCAAAACCACCCATTAGCAGAGAGGATGCTTAAAATCATAATAAGTTCACAGACACCCCAAAACACAACACTGGACATGGTCATTCCCACCAGAAAGACAAGATCCAGCCTCATCCACCAGGACACAGGCACCAGTCCCCTCCACCAAGAAGCATACACAAACCACTGAACCAACCTTACCCAATGGGAGTAGACAGCAAAAACAATGGGAACTATGAACCTGCAGCCTGCAAAACGGAGACCCCCAAACACAGAAAGTTAAGCAAAATGAGAAAACAAAGAAATACACAGCAATAAAGGAGCAAGGTAAAAACCCACCAGGCCAAACAAATGAAGAGGATATAGGCAGTCTACCTGAAAAATAATTCTAAGTAATGATAGTAAAGATGATCCAAAATCTTGGAAACAGAATGGAGGAAACACAAGAAATGATTAACAAGGACCTAGAAGAACTAAAAAGCAAACAAACAATGATGAACACCACAATAAATGAAATTGAAAATTCTCTAGAAGGAATCAATAGTAGAATAACTCAGGCAAAAGAAAGGATAAGTGACCTGGAAGATAAAATAGTGGAAATAACTACTGCAGAGCAGAATAAAGAAAAATAAATGGAAAGAATTGACGACAGTCTCAGAGATCTCTGGGACAACATTAAATGCACCAACATTCGAATTATACAGGTTCCAGAAGAAGAAGAGAAAAAGAAAGGGACTGAAAAAATATTTGAAGAGATTATAGTTGAAAAATTCCCTAACATGGGTAAGGAAATAGGCAATCAAGTCCAGGAAGCACAGAGAGTCCCATACAGGACAAACGCAAGGAGAAACATGCCAAAACACATGTTACTCAAACTATCAAAAAATAAATACAAAGAAAAAATATTAAAAGCAGCAAGGGAAAAGCAACAATTAACATACAGGGGAATCCACATAAGGTAAACAGCTGATCATTAGGCAGAAACTCTGCAAGCCAGAAGGGACTGGCAGGACATATTAAGCTGATGAAAGGAAAAAACCTGCAGCCAAGATTTCTCTACCCAGCAAGGATCTCATTCAGATTCGATCGAGAAATTAGAACCTTTACAGAGAAGCAAAAGGTAAGAGAATTCAGCAGCACCAAACCAGCTTTACAACAAATGTTAAAGGAACTTCTCTAGGCAGGAAACACAAGAGAAGGAAAAGACTTACAATAACAAACCCAAAATAAATAAGAATATGGAAATAGGTACATATCAAAAACTACCTTAAATATAAATGGATTAAATGCTCCAACTAAAAGACACAGACTGGCTGAATCGAAACAAAAACAAGAACCATACATATGCTGTCTACAAGAAACCCACTTCAGATCTAGGGACACATACAGACTGAAAGTGAGGGCATGGAAAAAGATATTCCATGCAAATGGAAATCAACAGGAAGAGGGAGTAGCAATTCTCTTACCAGACAAAATAGACTTTAAAATAAAGACTATTACAAGAGACAAAGAAGGACACTACATAATGATCAAGGGATCAATCCTAGAAGAAGATATAACAACACTATGAGACTAGATATCAATTACAGGAAAAAATCTGTAAAAAAATACAAACACATGGAGGCTAAACAATACACTACTAAATAACCAAGAGATCACTGAAGAAATCAAAGAGGAAATCAAAAATTACCTAGAAACAAATGACAATGAAAACACAAGGACCAAAAACCTATGGGATGCAGCAGAAGCATTTCTGAGAGGAAAGTTTATAGCAATACAATTCTACCTCAAGAAACAAGAAACATCTCAAATAAACAACCTAACCTTACACCTAAAGCAATTAGAGAAAGAAGAATAAAAAAGAACCAAAGTTAGCAGAAAGGAAGAAATCATAAAGGTCAGATCAGAAATAAAGGAAAAAGAAATAAAGGAAACAATAGCAAAGATCAATATAACTAAAAGCTGGTTCTTTGAGAAGATAAACAAAATTGATAAACCATTAGCTAGACACATCAAGAAAAAAAGCGAGAGGACTCAACTCAATAGAATTAGAAATGAAAAAGGGAAAGTAACAACTGACACTGAAGAGAGACACAGGATCATGAGAGATTACTATAAGCAACTATATGCCAATAAAATGGACAACCTGGAAGAAATGGACAAATTCTTAGAAAAGCACAACCTTCCAAGACTGGACCAGGAAGAAATAGAAAATATAAGCAGACCAATCACAAGCTCTGAAATTGAAATTGTGATTAAAAATCTTCCAACAAACAAAAGCCCAGGACCAGATGGCTTCA
>NW_006792283.1:0-717 GCF_000442215.2 Lipotes vexillifer | reverse complement strand
TTTAGTTTTAGTTCATGTCTCTTCCCCTGCCTTGCCTCCATCAGTGGTGCTAATCAACTAATCAATACTCTATCACCTGATGGCCTCCAGCTGCATCTTTTACTGCTGCCGTAAACAGCACTGATCTTGGTTTGTATCTGGGGTCTCACCTTGACATTTTTGATGTGGAAGTCATCCCACTGTTGTCACACACCTTGAAATAGGAGAAGGTTCTGTCTTTTCCTTTGGCTCCTCAAAGGGTTTAAGCTTTCTTTCTTTCTTTTTTTTTTTTTAAAGAAGCTACACTCAAGTCCTTAAAGCTAGAGAAGAAGTCATCCAAGGGCAGTCACAAAGAACTACATCTAAAAGTGCTGTTCCAAGAGGCACCTAGAATGATACCCAGAGTTCAGCTACACTGACTTTTCTCTTTCAGAGACTGTCTATTTCCCATTGGACATGGGAGCAATTGCAGAGGTATGTGTCTTCACTTTTGTGAGGGAGTCTTAATTTCTGTACATCTGAACTCAGTTGTCCACATCATTATAGTCTTCTCTTGGAATTCGTTATTGTCTTCTATAAGTAGGACTTTTTAGTGTCAGCTTAGGCAATTGAGAGTTTCAGTCCTCCTCTCCCATTTAAAAAAAATTTTTTTATTATTATTTTTTTTGCGATACATGGGCCTCTCACTGTTGTGGCCTCTCCCGCCGTGGAGCACAGGCTCCAGATGCGCAGGCCCAG
>NW_006792280.1:0-1866 GCF_000442215.2 Lipotes vexillifer | reverse complement strand
CACGTCCCCTGCATCGGCAGGCGGACTCTCAACCACTGCGCCACCAGGGAAGCCCTCTATTTCATTTATTAGGGCATTTTGAAGGGGTCAGACTGAGCTGGCCAGAGGCCACTGCAGTAGCCCTGAACTGTTGCAAAAGGCCTGAGCTATAGAGGTGGAAATAAGTAAGATGTGGAATCACAGTCTTTGGTGGATGGATGACACTTCATCTATAGCTAAATTTGTTCCTACCTGCTGCCAAAGGTAAAGGGTACTCTCCTTTTGCTGTGGTTCCCTGGTGCCCAATATGTAGCCGCTTCCATGCAAGGGGGAAAAAAAAAACCCCACATCCTCCAGGAACTACTGTCAAGGATGAGAAAAGAAATCTATTCCCAAATCTCATAAGAACGCGTATGCAAACAAAGCCATGTGCAGACATGTAGTAAAGAGATTATTTTTTAGTTTCAAATTTTAAAAATATTTTAGAAAAGGCTCCCAATTCTTCTCTCCTCCTCACTCAATTACCTGGAATACCAAAAGTGTACCTTCAAAAATATGCATGAAAACAACAGCATACTCTGTTTTTCACATCAGACCAGTCTAAATTTTGCTCACGTTTTCTGTTAGATTCTAGTTAAGAGGATCTTGTTATGTAGACAGGGCAAAAGCACAGAAAAAGAAAGACATGGGCGGGTCCTTGAAAATTATTCAGTCCTAATTGATTTAGTTTTAGACCCTAGAGATTTGGGCTCAGAAAGCTGTGATGGGCCCCCACATGTGAGCAGAGCTGGCGGCGGGCAGGCCTAGAACCCAGGCATCTTCAAGCCTAGTCCAAAACTCTTTGAATTAAACTACATTTTTTTCCCCATTATTTACTCATTTAAGAAGAATGGATATTATGAAAATGGTTGCCTTTTTCTCAAATGATCACGTTAACAAAGTCAAAACACATGTAATTAAAGTACAGTCCGTCCTTATCTGTCGGTTCAGTATGTGCAAATGTGCCTACTTGCTAAAGGTTATTTGTAACCCCGAGTCAATACTTGTGATGCCAAAAGTCTGAGTCTCCTCCCAGCTGAGGTCGACCAAGGTGACAGACGCTCTGCCCTCTCGTTTCAGCACTCACACCATAAGCATCCTTCCTGCAATCAATTTAGTGCCAAGTTTTTGCATTCTTGCGCCTTTTGTTGGTGATTTCCCTGCTTCAAACAGCCCCTGGAGTGCTGGCCCAAAGTGCTGTCCAGTGTTTCTAACTGCAGGAGGCTGGGATGTGCCTTATTACACGTTAGACAAGCTTCCCTTAGCCATGAGTTACGGTGCTGTCGGCCATGAGTTCAAGGTTAATGAACCAACAATATATATTGAGTCAGGTATCTTGCAATAGAAACACACATCAAACAAGGAGATGTACTGATCAGTGGATGAAAACGTGACCAGAGGCTCTCAGGAACCTAACCCTGCACTTCCCCTGGGAGCAATGGCTCAGGATTCACGAACTCAGTGCTCACGGTGACTGCAGAACGTTAACTCCTGTGATGGTGAGAATCAGTGGTATTTTGTGCTGCTGCCCCGCGCCCGCCCCCCCCACCCCACCACAGCAAAGATGGAGTTGAGGTGTCCGGATACCATTTACACTTCCCCCAGGGTTATTTCCAGTGATTTCTCAGTGTGAAAAATGGGGGAGGTCAAACATTTTCTTTAGCAAGACCCTAACAAGGACCACCTTTCTTATCGTGCTGGCCTTCCCAGGGTTCTGCCCCAGGCCCACTCCCCTCCACTCTCTGGGTGAGATCACTGTTCTGAGTCTCCCTTAAAAGCTGCTGATGAGGGCTTCCCTGGTGGCGCACTGGTTGAGAGTCCGCCTGCCGATGCAGGGGACACGGGTTC
>NW_006792279.1:0-337 GCF_000442215.2 Lipotes vexillifer | reverse complement strand
GCTCAGGGTATTTGTGTAAAAAACAAAATCAGCTTATTTTCTCTTTTCTATCAATCTAAATTTCCTTTTCATAAGTTAACTATTTTAGTCTGGCAGAAGTTTCACACAGGAAAATTGTTAAGGTCTGAGTATTCTATTACCTTTAAAAGCACTGGAAACTTTGAAATTATTTCTTTCAGAATTTTCATATAATACAGAAAGGCGGGGGGGAGGTAGCAAAATGAAGGGAAATAGATAGTAGTAGTCAAGTTCAATTAAGAAAAAGCAGCAAGACGCAGTTTGTACTCTTGTGATAAGGCAGAAGCCCCATGTGTCAACTCATGCTAAAAAATGTATA
>NW_006792278.1:0-208 GCF_000442215.2 Lipotes vexillifer | reverse complement strand
TGAGCCACAACTACTGAGCCTGCGCGTCTGGAGCCTGTGCTCTGCAACAAGAGAGGCCGCAATGATGAGAGGCCCGCGCACCGCGATGAAGAGTGGGCCCCGCTTGCCACAACTGGAGAAAGCCCGCACACAGAAACGAAGACGCAACACAGCAAAAATAAATTAATAAACTCCTACCCCCAACATCTTTTTTTTTTTTTTTTTTTTT
>NW_006792276.1:0-228 GCF_000442215.2 Lipotes vexillifer | reverse complement strand
GCCCCAGCATCAAGCTTCTGGGGTGCAGGATAGGGTACCTCAAATTCTAGGACAGCACCCACCTTTGGTGCTAAAGTTCCTGGAACACTCCCCAGAGAGCCAAGTGCCCTAAGTTCCCCAGAGAGGAGTGGATAAGCTAGACCCAAGGTAACTCACCCAAGGGCTGGCACTCAGACTCTCAGACACTCATTTCCAGATTCTCAGACCTTCCAGGGGCCTCTTCTTCAC
>NW_006792275.1:0-4251 GCF_000442215.2 Lipotes vexillifer | reverse complement strand
AGGCTCCGGACGCGCAGGCTCAGCGGCCATGGCTCACCGGCCCAGCCGCTCCGCAGCATGTGGAATCTTCCCAGACCGGGGCACAAACCCATGTCCCTGCATCGGCAGGCGGACTCTCAACCACTGCGCCACCAGGGAAGCCCTAGATCTACTGTTTTGAACTATACAGTTGCTTAGGACTTATTTCAAGTTTAGGATCACATTCCACTTAAAAAATTTTTGAGATATAATTCACATATAACAAAAAATTTACCATCTTAAAATGCACAGTTCAGTAGTTTTTAGTATATTCACTGTGTTGTGCAATCTTACTAATTCCAGAACATTTTCATCATGCCAAAAAAACCTCTGTTCTTATTAGTAATCAGTCCCAGTTTTCTCCCATCCCCTGGCAACCACTAATCTCTCTGTCTCTGTGGGACTGCCTGTTTTTGATATTTCATACATCCTTTAGTGTATGGCTTTTTCCTTAGGATAATGTTTCCAAGAGTCATTCATGTAGCCTGTAAGAGTATTTCATTCCTTTTTATGACTGAATAATAATCCATTATGTGGATATATCACATTTTGTTTATCCTTTCATGAGTTGATGACATTTGGATTATTTCTATAATTTGGCTCTTATGAATAACCATGCTATAGAATGCTATAAACATCTGTGTACAAGCTTTTGTGTGAATATGTTTTCAGTTCTCCTGGGTATACGCCTAAGAGTGGAATTTCTGATTCATATGGTAAATCTACGTTTAACTTTTGGAGAGATTGCTGAACTGTTTTCCATAGCAGCTGCACCATTTAGCATTCCCACCAGCAATGTATGAGGGTTCCAATTACTTTACATCCTTGCCAACACTTGTTATTGTCTGTCTTTTTTTATTATACCCATCCTAGTGGATGTGAAGTGGTATCTCACTGTGTTTTGAGTTACATTTTCCTAATGACTAATGATACTGAATATTTTTTTCATGTGTTTATTGGCCATTTGTTTATCTTCTCTGGAGAAATGTCTGTTCAAATCCTTTGCCCCTTTAAAATTGAGTTATTTGTGTTTTCAATGTTGAATTGTAAGAGTTCTTTATATTTGCTAGATACAAGTCCCTTATCAGATATGATTTGCAAATATTTTCTCCCATTCTCTGTTGTCTTTTTACTTTTTTGATGGTGTCCTTTGTATTGCAGAAGTTTTTGCTTTTGATGAAATCCAGTTTATCTTTTTTTCTTTTGGTTGTTTGTGCTTTAGTTGTCATATCTAAGAAACCATTGCCTACTCCAATATCATACAGATTTACACCTGTCTTTTCTTCTAAGAGTTTTATTGTTGGGACTTCCCTGGTGGCGCAGTGGTTAAGAATCCACTTGCCAATGCAGGGAACATGGGTTCGAGCCCTGGTCTGGGAAGATCCTACATGCAGCGGAGCAACTAAGCCCATGCGCCAGAACTACTGAGCCTGCACTCTAGAGCCTGTGAGCCACACTACTGGGCCTGCATGCTGCAACTACTGAAGCCCATCTGCCTAGAGCCCATGCTCCGCAACAAGAGAAGCCACCACAATGAGAAGCCCACGCACCCCAACGAAGAGTAGCCCCTGCTTGCCGCAACTAGAGAAAGCCTGCGTGTAGCAACAAAGACCCAAGCAGCCAAAAATAAATAAATAAATAAAAAGAGTTTTATTATTTTAGTTCTTACATTTATGTCTAGGGTCCATTTTGAATTAATTTTTGTATGCGGTGTGAGGTAGAGGTTCAACTTCATTCTTTTGCATGTGTATATCAAGTTGTCTCAGCACCATTTACTGAAAAAAACTATCTTTTCCTTATTGAGTTGTCTTGGCACCCTTGTTGAAAGCTAATTGACCATAGATGTTTGAGTTTGTTTATGGACTCTTGATTTTATTCCATTGGCTTATATCGTATGCTAGTGCCACAGTTGATTACTGTAGCTATGTAGTAAATTTTGAAGTTGGGAAGTGTCAGTTTACCAGCTTTATCCTTTTTCCATATTGTTTTGGCTATTTGGAGTCCCTTGAGTTTGATTATGAATGTTAGGAACAGCTTATCCATTTCTGCAAAAAAGTCTGTTGGAATTTTGATAGGAATTACATTGAATATGTAGGTATATTTGGGGAGTATTGCCATCTTAACAATATTAAGTTTTCCAGTCCATAAACATGGGCTGTCTTTTATTTATTTATATCTTTAATTTCTTTTAGCCATCTTTTGTAGTTTTCAGTGTACAAGTCTTATGCTTCTTTGGCTAAATTTATTCCTGAATATTTCTTTTCTTTTGATGCTATTGTAAATGGACTTGTTCTATTAATTTCATTTTCAGATTGTTCCTTGCTAGTGTATAGAAATACAACTAATTTTTGTGTATTGATCACAATTTGTGGTGGATAGTAAATTTGGGTTAGAAACACACCACACCATGAATCAAGGAACTTAGGTAATGTTTACCCATACAAACTGACTGAATGAGCAGAAATCCACCTTTTTTTTTTTTAATTGGCCACGCTGCATGGCTTGCAGGATCTTAGTTCCCTAACCAGAGATTGAACCTGTGCCCCCCTGCAGTGGAAGCTCAGAGTTCTAACCACTGGACTGCTAAAGAATTCCCAGAAATCCAACTTTTTTTTGTTGATGATGATCATAACTTTTTAGCTGATTATTTTAAGATTATTCCTTCAAGAATTATTTCTGTTTTTCTTATTGCTAGGTGAAGGATGGTAAGAGCATAGAGCACCACTAGGTAATTTGGCTTTCGTAGTCTATAGTCTCAGGTCTTTCACATGTATTTTTCCTATTTAAGTAAAACACAAACGGAACAATCCTCAGCACCCTGTCCCTCTGTATCATGAGGATACTTTCTGCATATTCCTCAATGCTATATATTTTAAAGATTAATTGTGATACAGAGAAAGCTAATTTATTCAACCAATTTCTATGTGCTAGGTGTTATGCTAAATGCTAAATGCTAAAAAAAAAACATAGTTTAATAAATCACAGACCCATCCACCAAGAAGCACACAGTCTGTTGAATAAAGACAGACAGTAACATTTTGACCATTTGAACGCATACAAGGAGCCTGGCACTCTAGTGACATACAAGTGAGTAAAAGGCCAGGTTTCTGTTTTAATGGGACTCACAATATAAAGGAGAATATAATGGCTCTGGTAAAAATATAGAGGGCACTATGGGAGTATGGAGGAAGGGCTTTTAACGTTCAAGGGTAAGGGAAGGCTTCCCTAAGAAGGTGCCCTTGTGTCTTAATGGATAAGTTGGGTTTTAGAAGGTATAAGAATAAGAGGAATAGCATTTTAGATCAGGAAACCCCATTGCAAAGGCTAAGAAAGGGGAGACAACACCATATACTCAGGGAACAGCAAGCAGTTTAGTAATGGTCCTAGTACATTGGGGACTCCAAATAAGGATCTGCTGAGTGACTGAATTAGTGCTGGGTGTAAGGGATGGCTGAAGTTGAGGATAGGAAGGTAGCTTAGATCACAAAAGGACCACACTAAAGAATCGAAAGGCTATGGAAAGCCTGCTGCATTTATTCTGTACAATTTACACAGCAATTGGACTGGTTTACTTTTGCTGCCCGAAATCCTTTCTCTTTAGACATAGTACAGATGATGTACAAAATACCAGAAGAGAATTTAAAACCCATTAAGTAGAACTAATTATTTACAAATAATTTATAGGTGATATCTGTGTCTATATCTATGCATAACATCAATTTTAATCACTGCAAGGTTCCTGAGGAAAATCCTTTTTTTTTTTTTTTTGGGTCTAGTGTGAGAGGGTATTTTTAAAATTAATTATTTCTGAAAGTACAAAATAGCCTTTCATAAAACAATTCCATATTAATGTAGGTCATTTTTCAAATTCAAGTTAGTGACATTTGACTTCATATAAATAGTACACTATAAATAACACCATGGTAAGGGCAAGGGAAGGAGGTAGCTGAGTCAAAATACTAGCAAAGCCATATTGACATTTCTATTTTGTAGTGGGCAGTGTGAAGGTAGAATGAAAAAGTTTCGCTTATTTGATTCATCCAATTGTCTTGAAAAAGATATTTTAAAATTAATTATTAATCAGGCATAGTTCTACTTACAATCTTAATATTACTGCGGGATGATTAATGATCAGTCTATTAAATTGACTGAATTAAAAACAATAATACTGGGCTTCCCTGGTGGCACAGTGGTTGAGAATCTGCCTGCCAATGCAGGGGACACGGGTTTGAG
>NW_006792274.1:0-334 GCF_000442215.2 Lipotes vexillifer | reverse complement strand
ATCTGGCATCCACTTTCCTATTTGTTCTTTGCATTCTTGGCTGGTACCATAGAAATTTAAATTAAAACGATTATTTTCTTGCTGAGCTATGATCAGGTTTAATCATGCAGCAAAATTACCTGGAAGAGACTTCTTTTTGTACTAATCTTCAATCTTATCCACAATTTGGAAGGAAAAGTGTAAAAATAAGATCATTTGAGATGCTGGACAGGGCACTTGGCTTGTCAAGCCTTGCTGTTTTAAGATGTTCTAAGGAGAGGAAGACGGAACCACTGTAAGTTATGCTATCTTATATCATAGCTCAGAGGAAGTAGCTCTTTCTATCTCAGTGACA
>NW_006792273.1:0-227 GCF_000442215.2 Lipotes vexillifer | reverse complement strand
ATGTCTCAGCAGACTGAAGGCCCTAACAGACTGAAGGTCTCCTCAACAGACCGACGTTCTCCTTAACAGACTGAAGGTCTCCTCAACAGACTGAAGGCCTCAACAGACTGAAGGACAACAGACTGAAGGCCTCAACAGACTGAAGGTTTCCTCAACTGACTGAAGGCCTCAACAAACTGAAGGTGTCAACAGACTGAAAGCCTCAACAGACTGAAGACCTCAACAGA
>NW_006792272.1:0-589 GCF_000442215.2 Lipotes vexillifer | reverse complement strand
TTAGTTTAAGGTTTCGGGTAAGGGTTCAGGTTAGGGTTAGGGTTAGGGAACGGGGACGGTTTAGGGTAAAGTTTGGTGTATGACAACGGTTGAGGGTTAGCGTATGTATTAGGGCACGGGTTAGTGTTAGCATACTTGTTAGGATTAGGGCATGCGTTAGGGTATGGCTTCGGGTAAGGGCTAGGCTTAGTGTTAGGGTTAGGGTTAGGGAACGGGGATGGTTTAGGGTAAAGGTTAGGGTACGATAATGGTTGAGGGATAGCGTATGTGTTACGGCACGGGTTAGTGTTAGTGTTCGGGTTAGGATTAGCGAACGTCTTTGGGTAAGGCTACGGGTAAGTGTTAGGGTTAGGGTAAGGGTTAGGGTTAGTGTGCGAGAATGGGGACGGTTTAGGGTACATGTTAGAGTACGACAACGGTTGAGGGTTAGCATACGTGTTAGGGCACGGGTTAGTGTTACCGTACGGGTTAAGATTAGGGCACGGTTTAGGGTATGGCTTCAGGTAAGTGTTAGGGTTAGAGTTAGGGTTAGGGTACGGGGACGGTTTAGGGTACAGGTTAGGGTACGACAATGGTTGAGAGTTAGCGT
>NW_006792271.1:0-1716 GCF_000442215.2 Lipotes vexillifer | reverse complement strand
GGCTGGGCCCGTGAGCCATGGCCGCTGAGCCTGCGCGTCCGGAGCCTGTGCTCCGCAGCGAGAAAGGCCACAACAGTGAGAGGTCCGCGTACCGCAAAAAAAAAACAAAAAACAAAAAAACCCAGGGCGTCCTCCTCTCCCTCTCAGAGATATGGTGGAGAGAGGGCATTGCAGTCCCATGGGGTCTGGCAGAATCACTGATGTGACTGGTCACTTTGCCAGACAGCATCGAAATAAACACCCCCCAGGGAAGGATGAGGTGGCTTCAGGGCGTCCACAGTCTCGTGGGAGTGGCTCCCCACATCAGTGGGGTACAAGAAGTGGGAACAAAGGGCAGCCCCTCTCCCTCCAGATCCAATCACTGAAAACACCCTGTAATCACCATGCAAATGAGACGTCACACCCCTCAAACCTCACAAGGAACTAGCACGGATTCACTCACTCATTCATTTACTCATTCATTCATTCCCTCATCTATCCAACAGCTATTTTTTGAGCACCTTACCTCAAGGAGCTTCTTAATTTAATGTAGCCCAATGTATCAATCTTTTCTTTTATGATAGGGCCCTATTCTTGAAGCTGGGGAGACGATGGTGGCAGGCTGCCTCACAGAGCTAACAGTCAAAGGGGAGAGAACTTAGTCCCATCAATAACATGCGAAGTGAGGATAACACTAAAGGGAACAGTGTAGTGACAGGCAAAACCAGATTTATTTGGCAGGGGGGAGGTGTGAGAGGGTGGCTCACTATGGGTCCCTGGCATCCTTTTTTTTTTAAATCAAATTGAATCAAATATTCTAAAATGTACCTACACTAAATATATTTTTAGCCATAACATAACTTGAAAGAGTTTAAATCTTTTACCTTTTACTGGCTATGAATAATTTATTTCATTAGCAATTGTCCAAAGTTTATGGCAGTTGGCATGCACCCCTGGGAATGCTTGCAAAGTGAAAAAAATTAGAACCTACAAAGGGTTTTCAACTCCAACTTGAGATGTTAAATGAGCTGGAGTTTTGACTAGGATTTTATGTGAGCAGAGATCAGTGGCTAAAGTGCCTTGGAAACTTTCCTCTCCTGGGGCCACTCCTCGGCTTTCTCCTGGGTGGGAAAGGTCGTATGGGACAGTCTGGAGTAGTAGGGGCAGTACTGGGAGCCTGAGGCCAGCACAACATTGGTGGGGGGGCACCATTCTGGAGCAAAGTTCAGCATCCAGAGGATGCAATGGGTAGAGGGACTTTCCCTGGACTGGGGATCAGGGGATGGTTAGGGGGTGATAACTGTAGGACTAGGGCTGGCTCTCAGGGCAGGCTGTAATCTTGGCCGGGGCCACCTCTGACCTACAGCCTATGACAGCTGCAGTCCCTGGGAACAGCAGGAGGCATTTATCTGCCCCTTCCTGCAGCAAAGATTGCCTCTGGCTGTCATCAGGAAGGGCGAGGCATGCCAGGCCCATCCCTCGGCCAGACACCCAGATGACTTTTGGAAAGCAATCCTATTTGGATGTGCTAGAGAAATAAGGATTTAAAAAAAATTATTATTATCATCGTGGATCAAGAGCTATAGGGCTAAGCTCAAACCATGCAGGTTTTTAAAAATAAAATAGAATAAATAAAGTAAAATTTAAATTAAATAAAATCTAAATTTCAGAAAAGGGGGCTTCCCTGGTGGTGCAGTGGTTGAGAGTCCGCCTGCGGATGCAGGGGACACGGGTTCG
>NW_006792270.1:0-871 GCF_000442215.2 Lipotes vexillifer | reverse complement strand
GGCTTAGTTGCTCTGCGGCATGTGGGATTTTCCCGGACCAGGGCTCAAACCCATGTCCCCTGCGTTGGCAGGTGGATTCTTAACCCCTGCGCCACCAGGGAAGCCCCGTTGCTGACTTCTAATTGAATTCTTCTGTGATAAGAGGGCATATACTTTGTGTGGCCTCAATTCTTTTAAATTTGAGACTTGTCCCACGGCCTGGCACACGGTCTCTGTTGAAAACCCATCCCAGGAGCTCTTGGGGCAATGCATGTCCCACAGCTGTGGCTGCAGTGCTGTGTCCACCTGTCCCCCAGTCTCTGTTCACATGGGAAGGCCTTTATTTGCCCCTCACTTCTGAGGCTGGCTGTGCTGGATACAGAATTCTGGGCTGGCCGGGTTCCTGCCTGCGGCCCCCCGGTTTCTGATGAGAAGCACCCCGCTCACTGTTGCCCTTCATGAATTTCTCACTAGCTTCCCCAGTGCGACTGTGACTTCGTACTTATCCTACCTGGCACTCACTGAGTTTCTCGGATGTGTAGATAAAATGGTTTTCGTCAAATCTGGGAAGTTCTCAAGTCATTATTTAAAAGCCACCTCTGTGTCCCCCCTTCCCTCCCACACGCCACACACGTGCTGGTACACTGGATGCTGTTCCACAGATCTTGAGACTGAAGATCCTTTCCTCTCTGTCTTCAGAAGGCATTAAGTCTGTTGCTCCATCTTCAAGTTCCTTGCTTCCAAGTCTTCGCCAAATCTGGAAACGCTGTCTACTATGTCTTTCTTCCTTAATACGGGGTCAAACCTTCTTACGTCTTTGTATGTCTCAAAACTTCTTGTTGGGGCTTCCCTGGTGGCGCAGTGGTTGAGAGTCCGCCTGCCGATGCAGGGG
>NW_006792269.1:0-1001 GCF_000442215.2 Lipotes vexillifer | reverse complement strand
TAGTGTTAGCGTACGGGTTAGGATTAGGGCAAGGGTTAGGGTAAGGCTTTGGGTAAGGGTTAGTGTTAGCGTTATGGTTAGAGTTAGGGTTAGGGAATGGGTACGGTTTAGGATACACATTATGGTACGACAATGGTTTAGAGTTAGCGTACATGTTACGGCACAGGTTAGTGTTAGCTTACGGTTTAGGATTAGGGCACAGTTTAGGGTACAACAATGGTTTAGGTTTAGCGTACGTGTTAGGGCACGGGTTGGTGTTAGCGTACGGCCTAGGTTTAGGGCACGGGTTAGGGTAAATCTTCGAGTAAGTGTTAGTGTTAAATTTAGGTTTAGTGTTAGGGAGCGGGGACGGTTTAGGGTACAGGTTAGGATACGACAACAGTTTAGGGTTAGCATACATGTTAGGGCATGGTTTAGTGTTGGCGTACATCTTAGGATTAGGGCACGGGTAAGGGTAAGGCTTAGGGTAAGTGTTAGAGTTAGGGTTCGTGTTTGGGAACGGGGATGGTTTAGGGTACAGTTTAGCGTACGAAATTGGTTTAGGGTTTGCATATGTGTTAGGGCATGGGTTAGTGTTAGGGTTCGGGTTAGGATTAGGGTATTGGTTAGGGTAAGGCTTCGGGTAAGGTTTAGGTTTAGGGTTAGGATTAGGGTTAGGGAACGGGGACTGTTTAGGCTACAGGCTAGGGTACAACAAAGGTTTAGTGTTAGCGTACATGTTAGGGCATGGGTTACCGTTAGCTTACGGGTTGGGATTAGGGCACAGTTTAGGGTAAGGCTTCGCGTAAGGGTTAGGATTAGGGTTTTGTTTAGGGTTAGTGTTAGGGAAAGGGGACGGTTCAGTGTACAGGTTAGGGTCCGACAACTGTTTAGTGTTAGCGTACGTGTTAGGGCACGGGTTTCTGTTAGTGTACGGTTAGCATTAGGGCAAGGGTTAGGGTAAGGCTGTGGGTAAGGGTTAGGGTTAGGGTTAGATTAGGGTTATGGTTAGAGTACGGGGC
>NW_006792268.1:241696-254151 GCF_000442215.2 Lipotes vexillifer | reverse complement strand
CCCGCGTCTCCTGCATCGGCAGGCGGACTCTCAAGCACTGCGCCACCAGGGAAGCCCGATTATATGTTTTTTTTTAATGAAGAACCAAATAATGTCTCAGAGGCTTTCAAGTCTATGTAAATATGTCAGATGGCTGAATCTCAGTTAAAGGAGAGTGTATACTGAGAAAACAATAAAAATAGACTATAATAATTTAGAGATTTATATTAATAAATATAGATTTATACATCTATATTTATTGTAAATATTTATTGATATATGAAATATGCAGAAATTACTTTAGTAAGATAAAAGAATTTTATATTAATGTGAAATTTTATATTAATGTGAAATTTCAGTGAAATAAAAATATAAGGAAGTGAAAAGAACTTAATTCAGGTAAAATTTCAGTGAACTGAAAATACAAGGAAGTGAAAAGGAACTTAATTCAAGTAAACTTCTTGTAGGATTGGACTCAAGGGAGACTTGTGTAAAAAAAAGGAATTGAATTGCATTTAGTCAACTACAAATCCTCTGTTTTCTAATTATTGTCAGGTTTGGGGACAGGAGAGGAGAAGGCATGGAAGGGAAGAGTATGAGGTGTGGGTAGAAAAGGCTCTGGAGCTAGAAAAAATTAGTTCTAGTCCTCTGTCATTAAATAGTTCTCTTGAGAAAGAACAAGAAAAGGAAAAGAAATTGCTATTAATTATTCACTTAATTCCTATCTATGTCAGACCCTGTATCAAGAACTTTCATCACATACCAGCTATGTGACTTGTGACAACTCAACTGACTTCTCAAGCCTCAGTTTCCTTGGAGATGACAGTTTTAGCGTTGTGTGAGAATTAAATGATTCAATGCACGTAAAACGCTTAGAACAGTGTCTGGCACAGAGAAAGTAAGTACACTGTACATATTATAATTTTTATTTTTATGTCTGATTTTCTATTGTATAATCTTGTAATTCACCTCATCTCTTGCATCTGTTTCTTTATAAATAAAATCCAGAGCAAGAGAAGTTAGGTTAGTTGATCTCTAAGATCATTTACAAAATTTTGTGGTTCTTTAGTTAAAGAGAGTGAACCAGGCAAAGAGAATAAAATAGACTGAGTGGGAAGATAGATTGGATAAATTCTGATTTGTTAAAGTATCCAGTTAACCATGATGCTTACTTGGGGATTAGGCTTCAATGGATTTTCCTTTCCCGTTGAAATCTTGTAATTAGTTGATTTCCAATTGTTCACAGGTCTGTACTATTTAAAAGAGGTTTTCTTGACCTCAGGTCAGAGAGGTTTGTAGATATGGTTTGTGTTAGAAGATTCATGAACCTCCAGAAAGTGTACAGTAAGTGTGTTTTCTGGAGAGAAGCTCTATACATCACATTTTTAAAAGAATCTGTGACCTCCCCAACCCCTACCCCAAAGCTTAAGAATTACTGATTTAAACCCTTCTACACACTCCATCCTACCTTCTGCATTTCTTTCATAACGTTTACAATGGGACAAAAATATCTTCATGCTGTGACCACTCAGAGAGGTCTAGCCAAGGACCTCTTTGTCACTCATTTTCCAATTCTGTTACTTTGCATTCCTGACCACCCAGCCAGCCAATTAGCCACTGCTCATGAGTCAGTGTGGATATGTACATCTGAAAATCTCCCCCTCCAGGAAAAATGAACAACTGGGGCATCACTTGAAATTCTGCCCACTGAAGGGGTTTCCATTCATCACAATCCTTCATAGTCCCTGAAGAGAAGGGCTACTGAGGGTACCCCAGGGTGGGGATCAGTGCTGTAGCGATCTGCTTTCAGGTGGTACCAGCATATTACACAGAATCATCTGTAAATTTTTCTTCCTCCATCAACAAATCGCAAGAAGTTCCCACATGACCATATCTGGGTTCAGAGAGAAAAGACAGTGCTGCAGAAGGAGCCATGCAAGTCTGAATCTCTCATTTTGTTTTACTTTTATCTTCAGACCCTGCTGGAGCCAAATCTCATATATAAAACATCAGCTTGATGACAAAGTGCTACTATGCACACTCAGCTTTCTTACTTGGTGGCTTAGACATCTCCCAGTTCTTGAAGGGCAGATCAGGTTCAATGGGTACTTGGTGGCTTTTAGATGTTCTGTCTACTAGGTGTAATGGTGAGCCAGAAGCTATCAAAAGAGAGCACATCTGTGGAAGATGGCAGAGCTTTGGTCAAAATCCTAAAAGTTTGCAATGTGATTCTGTAGAGACCTTCCAAAGGCTCTGTATAGCATCCTTGTCTGCCATAAATACTTCAAGCACTTTTAGATCTACCAGATCATAACGCCCCAGTGGCAGATTAATTCGTGTGGCAGCCTGGACATATTGCAGAGCATTATTTTACTCTGGTTCTCATTCAAAACTGATAGCCTTTTAGATTTCTTGTTAAATAGGTCAAAGAAACACACTACAAATTCAAAGAGGCCTTCACTTTGGGAGAGATATCTCAAAATACCCCCAGAACATTGGACCTGTAGACAGTTTACCAAAGTAACAAGGCCTTGTGTCTTTAATTGATTGTTTCCCATCTCTAGCATGTATTTATCTAGTCAATGTATCAAGAATATTTGCTTGATTTTGCTCGCCATATTTAATTAACATGATATTACTGATGTAGAAGACCAGCATAATGTACTGTGGATTATGGAGGCTGTCAAGTTCCTTGTGAATTAGATTATTATACAGAGCTGCAGAGTTGATACGTTTTGCTGACCCTGCCAGCTGAAAGTAAACTGGTTTATTTATTAAAAGGTATGGCCATAAAAGAATTCACCACATTATTAGTCACATACCTGGTAACAGGGCATGTGTTCATTGTTTCAGTAAAGGAATCACAATTGGAACAGCATCTGCAATTGGAGTTACCATATGATTAAGTTTATGATGCTCCATTGTCATTTTCCAAGATCCAAATCTCCTGTACAAGAGCTACATCCTTTAGGTCCTTGATGGAGGCCCTAATCTCCACATATCCTCCAAGAGTTTTATATTCCTTTTATTACTTTGTAAGTAGAAGCCTTTCAACTTTACCTTTTCTAGTATAATAGTTCTCACTCCTCTCTCACAGGTGAGGCAACCAATATAGAAATACTGCCAGAGCCAAGAATTTTTATTCTAACTTTGCATTTTGGAATTAGAAAAATAACCACAGAATAAATTTGGAGACTCAGTGGGTCCACTGTGAGATGTAACTGAGCCAAAACTACATTAATTACTGCCATAAACTCTTACTTTGACTAGTGGACCATAATGACATTTTGGGTCTACAAGAATGAGTATCACTTTAGAGCCAACGTCTAATAATTCCTACAAAGTTTATTTCCCTTCCCTTAATACAGTCATCCTGATACATAGTCTTAGGTTCCTTTGGAGATGAGTAAGAGGAACAACTACAGTATTAATTTCTGGCAGTGTGGCATGGTCCTTCCTCAAGGATATCAGGCCTTCATTTCATTCAAAAGACTCTGGGTCTGGAAACTGACTCAACTCTAGAATTAGTGGAGAGGCTTTAAACTCTCTGCTGTGGTGATTCAAGTGAGACATCTGTTCACCAGATATGAAACATAAATTAGGAACATAGTAGGATCCCATTTTCCAAATCTTTCTCAAGTTCTTACTTTGAACTCTAGCCCTGAGCTACTCAAGAAATGAGATTCTGGGAAATGTAGTTCACAGGCTTAGCCAAGTTGAAACAGCACTATATAGCAATAGATAAGTATATAACTGATTACAGTTTAATATGATGCTCACATTCACATTATGGTAGTACAAAAGAAGAATTTAGGATTCCAGACAAACCAAGGAAGGATAGTGAGCGATTTATGAGCTGAATTTTAGGAGGAGATGTGATGGGGGTGAGAGGAGGACATTTCAGGCAATATTCCAGGTATGACTCAACTTGGCAAATTGCGAGTAGTTTACCATAGCTGGAACACATCATGCAGTGTACTCAGGGTAGTACAGAAGATGAGGCTAGATGTTACTTTTTCTGGCACAGTATTAAAAACAATCTTCAGCTCAGCAGTTGTGCATGCATTTTATAAAGATAAGTTAGGCTTGTAAATAAATTAGGCTGGTAAAAATTAACCTATATCCATCAAAATAGGAGAAGTGTTGAGAATTTAATTGAACTTAAATATTGCCTCCATATTTTGCATTGATCAAATTTAATGAATACACTTTAGTGGAGACACTGTGATAGTTCAATTAAAAGTTATATTTTCCCCATATCATAATATAAGGTTATTTAATGGTTAAATACTATTATACTAATTATTTGGATAAATTTATTAACTATCTTTTTTTCTGTTGATTAGACACTGTTACATATGAGGGGGAGACTATCAAAACTAGATATGGATGTTTTTGGTGGATAGTAATCAGTTATTAACCTGTGTAAGCACTGCTTTCACTCTTATCTGTATGAATCACACAGTATGGCATCATCTTGAGTCTTAACAGAATTTAATAAGACAAGATTGTGATGGTTAATTTTACATGTCAGTGTGGCCATGGTACCCAGTTTTTGGTCAAACACCAGTCTAAATGTCCCTATGAAGGTATTTTTTAGTTGAAGTGAATACTTAAATCAGAGACTTTAATTAAAACAGATTATCATCCATAAAGTGGTGGGTCTCATCTAATCTGCTGAAGTTCTTAAGAGAAAAAGACCCAAGGAAGAGGGAATTCTGCCTTCAGACTTGAGACTGCAGTTTCATTGCTTCCCTGGGTCTTCAGAATGTTGTTCTGCTCTGCAGATTTCATAGTTGACAGCCCCCCAAATTGTGTGAGCCAAGTCTTTAGAAATAAATATATATGTACACATCCTGTTGGTTCTGTTTTTCTGAGAATACTGACCAATACAAGGATAAACTGAATGTTGTTTTAAAAGATCAAGTTTAAAAGAATTTTTGTTCACAAAAGAGTTGCTGCTTAGTTTAAAAGAACTAGTCAACTTGAACAAATACTTGATAATTTATAATCAAGACTGGATCATTAATAATGTTGGGAACAATATTGGCATAAATAATTGAATTTAAACATGATTTTCAAATTCAGTTTTTACTAGTACCTTTCAAACAATTTACCAAGGAATCAAATGACCCTAAAATGGATTGATTTTCTTCTATTTTACTTTATTGTTGAGGTTTTAATAAGTATTAAAATAGCAAATAATCATAATGCAAAATAAGAAAATATCTTCAAATGAGATAAACAGTCTATGAATAACAAATTAATTTGGAATATTCATATTGGAAAAATAAGATAGTATACTTATCATAGCAAAAAATAGAATTGTACAAATGCATAGTTGTCACCAGTTGAATTGTGTCCCCTAAAAATTCACATGTTGAAGTCCTAACCCAGAGTAATTCAGAATGTAAGCTTATTTGGAGATTATTTCCTTATAAAAGGGGGAACTTGGAGACAGACACACATACAGGGAGAACCTCATGCTAAGGTGAAGGCGGAGATCAGGATGATGCTTCTACAAGCCAAGGAATGCCAAAGATGGTCAACAAACCACCAAAAGCCAGGAGAGAAGCATGGAGCATAGTCTTCCTCACAGCCCTTAGAAAGAACCAACCCTGCCAACACCTTGATCCTGGGATCCTAGCTTCCAGAACTATGAGACCACAAATTTCTGTTGTTTAAGCCACCTAGTTTGTGGTACTTTGTCATAGCAGCCCTACTAAAGTAACTCAATAGTCCTAATTGATTTTTTAAAATAAGCATAATAAATAAATATCATTGTAAAATTCCTAATTATCCAACTAATCTCAGAACATTATTTATGAACTGTTTTCTGTTCATTATTTTCAAATTAATATTTAGTTATTGGGAGTAAATAATAATGATAATAATAATAGCTAACTCTTATGGGACATTTATTATTTGCCAGGCATTCTTTTAAATGCTTTAAGTATACTAACTCACAGATAATACTCACAGATAATAATAATATTAGCCCCATTTTACAAAACGATACTCAGAAACACTGGAAAGTAAGTTGCTTAATTTACGTATATAGTAAGTGATAGATCCAAGGCATAGACTCAGTTTGGTTGTGAAGTTTTTGGTTCTAACCAAAATGACATACTACCTATTGGTGACATAATTAATATAGATTTTCCAGCCCTCCAAAAGAGCTTCCATAAGCATTTGGGATGCTGGATTCACAACATATAGCTACATGACACCAGGGTGTCTGCTTGAAAATATTTAGGTCACATAGTGCTAAATATCCACATATTCTTCCTCATGATACACATTATTTTGGGCTGTTTACTATATTTGAGATTTATTAACAAAAAATAGTATATACCAATCCTCTGTTTTGGTCTTATTTCTGTTAATATTTAAGTTGATTTCTTTATTAAAGAAGAAAAGCCTATAATGATCATTTATGCATTTGCAATAAAAGTCATATACAATTTCAATGACTTTAATTGCATCAATGAATGGCATTAACTTCATATTTTGTGAATGTTATGCAGTTTAATGGCATGGAGTTCACTAACTGCAAACAGACATTTTCAATACATACACACACATACACACACACACATACACATGCACACACACACATACACACACACAGGGAAGCTCATGGTCTATCCATGACTATAAGCAGATACTTCTGTCAGAGTATAAAATGTCTGTTATTTATTTCATGATCTCTGGAGAGCTTATTATAAATGCTTCAATTAAGGTGCTGGTAGATGTAAACTGTTAACATCATTAAAGGGGTTTCCATTGAGGAATAAATATTTGGTTTCTCATCTGTTCTGCAGTTGAGCAACTTGACTGAGATGCCCTCTACAGTTCCATGGCTCTCCTCATGTTGAGCTGGGCACTCTGTGCTTCAAAGGCCCTGGATTTCCTAGGGCATGATCCTACCATTTCCTGAAGTCTGGACACCTTACCTTCCTTCTGCACTGTGGATACAATTCCCAACGGCTCTGTGGTAAGGCATTTTTAGTTACCCATCTTACTTTTCTGTGATTCACCAGTTCCTTAGTGCTTAGAAGCTGATTTTTCAAATTTCTAAAGGAATAAAAAAAAAAAAAACTAAAGAAATCAAGATGTAACATATTTAATACTGAGAAATTATATATAGAAGAGCACCGCATGGCTCTTTTGTATAAGGAATACAAATTATCTCCAACATCATAGAACTGAAGATACTGGAAATTATAACGGGCTAAATTTTAAATGTCAATTAATCATAGACTTAAGTTCTATATTTTCTATACAGGTTTTATCTTTTAAACTCTTATATACTACATATATTACTCTGAAGTGTGTGAAATTCAACATTGTACCAAAGATATCTACCATTTGTTTATCTATGTCCCTTTATTTCTTCTTCACTGCATCTCAGGGAAGGAAAATTAGCAACATTTTAATGAAATTTTTGGATCTTATCATATCAGTTAAAATGTTTTTGGCTGTAGATGACTCAAAAGTACTTGAACAGTAACAGCATAATTATTTTTTCACATATCTGGAAATTCACAGTGCTGCTTAATTTACTGGCTAAAGAGAAAAGGACCCTGAGTCCTTTGCACTTTTCACTCTGCCATCCTCAGCTTGGTCCCTGAACTAGTTCCCTGAATCAATGCAAAATGGCTATGTAGTTTCAGATATCATATAATCCATCAAATCTAGAGGAACTCTTTCTTTCATGGGTCTCTTTTATTTTGTGAAGAAACCTTTCCTAGGCACTCACAGCAGACCATCCTGCTTGTTTCCTTGGCCAGAAGCATCACAAGCTCACCTTTGAAAAAGTCACTGTCAGAGGAATGGGATCCTCATAATTCACTTAAATCTGAATTTACCCCAGAGCCGTGTGATGATGGGTGAGATTATCTGAAAAATCAGGGATTAAACTGCTCCCTAGGAAAAACAGGATAATATATTTTGAATAGGCTACATATGACTATGCTGTCCAGGGTCTGCTACATAAGGACTCGCTACTTGCATGGGAATGTATAGGAAAGTTTGGAAAATCAGAGAGGTGGGAATTAACACTTCATGGTACTAGTCACAGCTGGTTCAGGTCCCACATTTCAGCACTTCCTCAGTTTGCGACTCTTTTTTTTTTTTTTTACTATACTTTATAACACGTTTTTCCTTGAATGTTCCCCACCTGCCTGGTCTGTCCTACTGTCTTTTTTTACTTTGAATGTTTTTCTTCGGTTCTCATTTATGCCACAGCTTTGCCCTCCATTCCCAGCCCTCCTCTCACAGGTGTAGCTCTAGACCTGCAGGTTCATTTACAATTAAATTATTTAAATTTCAGTTAAATGAGGAGAGCCTAGTGGTACTTCAGGTTCAGCAAGTTCAAACCATGGCCCTCCCTCTGCATTTTCTTATCTAAGATAAAAGCTGCGTGAGTCTTCCATTTTTCCAAACTAGAAACTGACATAGCATATGAAATCACTCCTTCTCAAGAATGAATCCCCAAAATCATTCTACAACCAAGTCATGGCAAGCATGCTTTTGACATGTTTTTCAGATATATATTTTTTTAAAATTCTTTGCTCAAGTCTTACTCATTTGTTGCCTGAATCGCTCTACTGGTCCCTCTCTAACCCATTCTCCACAAGGCAGCCAGGATGAGCTTTTAAAAAGTTAAACCATTTTGGAAATAGTGGAGGTGATTGCAGAACACTGTGAATGTAATTAACATTGTTGAATTTTGCAATTAAAAATGGCTAATGCTAAATTTTATGTTATATGTATTTTACCACAATAAAAAAAAGCACTTTATAAAAAGTATCAAAAGCTATTTACCTATATTAAAGGCAAATCATGTTAATGTAATAGTAAGGTTGCCCGACCTTAATTATAAAAAACAAAAACACAAGAAACTAAATCAGATAAAAGAAAGTAAACCAGATTATTTCAGTGCCAGTACCACTGTCAGGCTTAAATACACTTTGAATTTTCTGGGAGGAGAAGAATTTTCGTTCCCTTCCATGGCCCTTGGAGGCCCTGCATGACTAGTTCTGGGACCTCTGGGATCATATCTTTCTCCACTCTCTCCACCTGTTCCTCACTCAGCCAAGCTGCTTCCCATCATGCTCCCATCACCTACATCCTCTCTGACTCTGCACCCTTGCCCAGGCTGTCCTTTCCACCTGAGACATTCTTCCCCAGATCCCTCAGTCCTCAAAGCCCAGCCCCAGTTTCTTCTTCCCTGGTCATCCCATTTAAGGAGCCTTGTGTGTTACTCCACCCCATTACCATTCTGTTTCCTTCCTAGCAGGAATCACTGTTTGTGATCATGACAACAGTTACGTGTTTGGTTATTGTCTGTCTCTCTTGCTAGAAATTAAATTCCATGAGGAGTCTTTACTGTCTTGCTCAACATTGTATCCAAAATGCCTGTAGATATCCAATAAATGTCTAAAGAATGAGAGAATAAATGAAATAAATGAATACATGAATAAGGATGAATGAATGGAATCTCTTATCTATTGCAGGTATCTTCTTTCTATATACAACTACCTTTTATTTAAAGTGCAAATTTGGTCATAATTCTCTTCTTAAAATTTTCCCAAAGCCCTTCATTGTCCCCACGAGAATGACAAACCCAAATATATCCAGGAGCCAGTTAAAAGTTGAATTAGTGGAGCAGGCCAAGGGGCGGTAAGGACTGTGGCAAACCCAACCGTCAGGAAAGCTCAGTCATTTGTTGCTTGTGCAGAACAGAGGACCATCGTTGCCCAGTTGTCTGGATTTCTCTAACTGGGTTGAAAACTGGAATTTTTATGTGAACGCTTCTCTTTCTGAAATATTGGAAAGCAATTTTTCTCACATTTTTGGGGTTAATGCAGTAGAGATAAAATAAAATATTTCTGTGGGCTGAATTCAGTTGCAGGCTGCCAGTCTGCAGTCACAGATTGCGGCACCTGTTTTGCCATGTCTTTATTTTATAGCCTCTTCTACCATACACCCAGCCTGTAATTGCCTTCTTCTTTTATCCAGCGTCTGCAAAATGCAGCTGTCACTGTGAGAAAGCTCCCCAAACCTCTTTGAATCTTTTCCTCTCAGAACATCTTAGCTCGTTATCTATCTCTCTCTTTAGCTTTTATCCTGCATCACGCGTATGTCATGTACCACTGTATTACCAGGAATTGAGTTCTCTTTGAGGACAGTGCATCTTGGAGGAAAGAAAAGAGTCTTTGGAGTTGAATCACTGCAGCCACTTGAACAAGTTGATTTCTTCCTGAATCTCAGTTTCCTCATCTTCACTTTGGTGATAAATACTGAGACTGTATATGCAATGCCTGGCACACATTAGGTACAGTAAATGAAGGTGATTATTCATTGCCCAGTGTCTGATGCAATTTCTTACAGGTAGTAGGCAGTTAATGAGCATTTGTTGAACAGGTGAGTGAACGCCCATCCTGAACTCTGGCTCTTGAATTACTGACACTTAAAGCCTTCTCTTTCCATATTGTCATGCTATTCCTCCTGTGTGATTTGCTCCCTCTCTGGCTAACCAGCTGTGGGTGCTGACCTCTCCTGGATTTCCTGCCTTTTGTTACCTACACCCAGCCCCCCTACAAAGCACATTCAGCACAGTGCCCAACACTGCTCACCCTTGTCTAGACTTAGCAGGACTCAGAGCCTCTGGGAGTTTATCACTCATTATCATAACAACTGCTTGTAAATTGTAAGGAACAGAATTCCTTGTGTTGGGCATTATACAAGGTTATGAGCTCAAATGTGTTCCCCCCAAATTCATATGTTGACATGCTAATCCCCAGTGTCTCAGAATGTGACTGTATTTGGAGATAGGGCCTTTAAAGAGGTAATTAAGTTAAAAATGAGATCATTAGGGTAGGCCCTTATCCAATATGGTGGTCTTATAAGAAAAGGAAGTCTAGACACAGATACAGAGGGAAGACTGTGTGAAGAAACAGGGAAAGGACAGCCATCTACAAGCCGAGGAGCGAGACTTTAGAAAAAAACAGCCCTGCTGATACCTTGATCTCAGACTTCTAGCCTCCAAAATTGTAAGCAAATAAATTTCTGTTATTTAAGCCACCCACTCTGTGGTACTGTTCTGGCGGCAAACAAATACATCTTGCTTGTCCCACCCTTTCAAGTTGTGGAAAGAAAATTGGCTTAGCACCAGAAGATCTAGATTGAGCTTATTAACTATGGCAAAAAACAGAAAGAAAAACAAAACAGTCTTTGCATCTGTATTCATTGCTTGTGATTCAGTTATCTGTAGAACAATTTTCCAAACACTGAGGTAGTTCATTCCTTAGTTCTTTGAATGAACATATGTAAAGCAGGGTTCTTTGTTGTAATGATTATAGCAATTACTAACATTTAATGAGTTTGCCCTGTACCAGCAATATGCTTGGCATTTTTCCTACCTAGTAATTCAGTCTTCCTAACATCACCCATCCATTGTCCATCTGTCCATCCATTCACACACTCACCAAAGTCCACTTCAGCAAGCCACTTCTTTCACAATTCCTGGGAAAGTGCCATAACTCTGAAATCTTAAACTTGGATGCCTTACATTATGACCAAGACCTTAATTCTTCTTGAGCTGCATGTGTCAAATTTTTAGGCTTTCTGTCTTAGCCTTATTGTTTTTATTTTAGTCACATATTACTTCATCTTTTCAAAGATAAATAGAGGTTCTCAGGTAAATTTGAGATTACCATATGCCCTGCTTTGCCTGCTTTGTCTTGTTTTTATCTAATTATTAACACTACCCCTTTCATTCTAAAATATGTCCTGATTTGGACAAGGCATTATGTCTACCCTAAATAGAGACAAATTCAAATCACTGTTCTCAACTAAAATATCAATTCCCTGCTACCATACAATGCTGCATCTCAAACAACCACGAACCTCAATGGCATTCATCGACAAACATTTATTTTGATCATGGGTTTGTGGTGTTCATCTAATCTGTAGTGGGTCCACTGGCCCACACTGAGTTTACTTGTGCATCTGTGGTCATCACCAGGCAGGCTCAGTGAGGATGGATTTGACTGAGATGACTAGGGTGACTCTGCTCTGTTCTGTGCAGGTAGTTTGGACATGTCCTTTCGTGAAGATAGAGACACAAGAGAGGAGATAGAAATAAGCACTTTTTAAAGGCTTTGCTTGTGGTGTCTGCTGACATTCTAGTGACTGGAGCAAATACCATGGTCAGACCCAGAGTGGGAGGGCTGTGTAGAAGGACATAGCAAAGGGTGAGGATTTGGGACAAAGGAAGACTCGGGGCATTAGTGCAGTCAGTCAACCACACAATCCACTGAAAATATTGCCTACACCTGCCTGCACCTCTCCTTTTGCCCCAGAGCCTTAGAGGCAGGGTGTCCCTCATTCTACTTGAGGGCTATTCTTGAATCTCTTCTGCTCCTCAAGTCCCTTTTTCTCAAGATCATACTTGGTTGGTAGGGAAA
>NW_006792268.1:183978-241612 GCF_000442215.2 Lipotes vexillifer | reverse complement strand
TAGGGAAAGTATTCTGAATTATTCCCTGAAAATATTGAATTGAAAGAATGACAAAAAGGGCACTCTGATGCCACAGTCTTAGACTGTCATAGGCACAAAGACTGTGTCTTCAGGAGATGTTATCTGATCATTTTAGTCTGGAAAACATTCAGCAATTTCAGGCCCTCTAGGCCCCCTTGTTTCTAATGGCAAATGCACTAGGTTCTTCCTCGCCAGAGTGAGGCTTTGCCAAATGCAGGAAATGCTAAGTAAGAGCTTACTAAGATTCTTACAGTTCCAATCACACCATCTCGAAACTCCAGCATAAGTATCTTTCATGGTCACAGAAATATCCCTTTGGAAGCCAGGTCATTTGGATCTAACAGTTGAGTTTCATGTACCATGTTTTACTACAGTGCAAGTGCCATCTTGCTACCTTGGCCATGGTCATATATTAATATACTGTGTATTACACATGGATTGTTACAACTGTCCATGTTTTGAAGACCTGTCTGCTGTCCTCAAGGACTAGGAGGACATGAGCATGTCAGACCCAGCTGCTGCCCACCCTAGCTCCTTCAGATTTATTTACTTCTTTCTCTTCACTGGCCTTTTCTACTCTAGGATCATTCTACTTTTCAGCTTTGGCTCTTGCACCCCCATATGTACCTCCTGGTTTTTTTTTTAAGGAGCACTGAGCGGTCTCCTGAAGGCATCATGCTCATCCTTACCTCTGTTTCCTTACGAATGGTGTGAGTTTTGACATTAGTTCCTTTCTTTTCTCCTCTTGGGTAATTCTTGCTCCTCCTTTAATCCTCCATTGAATTTTCAATTTTTCCAGAATTCCATTAGTTCCCTCCTTTACCAGCATCCTAAGTTATGATTCGTATTTTCACAGTATTGGAGCTCTTGGTCAATCCTCTGCTCCAAACCTCCAGCAGTCCGCATTTTACGTTTACTAAAATTTAAAACCCTCCTCTCTGCCTTCACATTCCTCCCTGTCATTTTCCCCTTTTATCCTCTATTTTGTTCACGTAGCTTTAGCCCCATTGGCTTCCTTACTTTTCCTCTAAAATGTCAACCATTTGCCCTTGCTTTTCCATCAGCCTATTAAGTTCTTCCATCAGTATCCAGTTGGGTAATGATTCTTTCAGTTCCTCTAAGTCTTTGCTCAAATATCACTTTCTAAGTGAGGCTTACCTTGACCTCCTTACTGACATCTAGCATTCCTGACCCCTCTTATCTTGCTCTATTTTTTTCCCATAGCACTTAGCACTTTCTAACATACCATAAAATATACTAATTTTTATGATTATTGTTACTGTTTGTCTCCCACTACTAAAATGCAAATTCCACAAAAGCAGGTATATGTTTATGTTTTGTTCATTGATGTATTCTAAGTGTTCAGGACAGTGCTTAATCATATTTTTTAACGCATTGATAACTGTTTTATGAACTTTTTGAGGTTCAGGGTGACATCTTATTCATTTGTATGCCCAGCATCTCACAAATAGGTAAAAGATAGTCCAGGCTCTATCAGTAACTCTTGTACGAGTAAGAGAAAAACAAAGTATCTTGAGAATCAGCAGAAATATTTAAAATATTGATAAATGAGAAGTGGGAAAAAAAGCTTCATTACTTATCACCAAGAAGAAAACAACAGATTGATCTATTTTAAACAAATTAGGGCCAAAAATGGACAAGTCTTACTCTTATCATCTTTTGTACCCCTGTGTTCAATTGCTTTGTCAGTTATTTATTGAAGGAAGTAGAATCAACCATATAAGTCACTAAAAAAAACAGGAACAATAAGTTATGTGTTTGGTAATGAATCTGAGTCTCAAAATCAGATCCCTTGCTTTGTCACTCTTATAATCAAATGTATGTGTTCAGAGATATTCAACACTGCTTTAATGCCTTAAAATATTTATCAGTTAATAACCCTTTGTAAAATCATTCTGTAAGGCAGGGTTACTAAAAAGAAGTGCATGTTTAATGAATAATAGCTAAAATAGAGACGCTGTAAGACCTGCCTTTGAGTAAATGGAATATGAGGAAACAGGAATGACATTTCCAAATTAGAATGTAAAGTTGAGTTCCTGAGTTCAGAGTGAATTATATGCTTGTAAATAATGTGAGAAATCAGTGAGAACTTAGAAAAACTAATTCCTAAGTCTTTAATAGATGAACATGGACATCAGTTTTTTCTACACTAAATGATCCTAATTTGTCTTCCATTTGTAGAAAAAACATTATTATTCTGTCCACAATAGTCACAGTGAATTCCACTGTTTTCTTCCTTCTTAGGGTCCTGACTTCATATTGAAGTGATCTTTTCTGAAATCCACTTACTTACTACCTAATTACAAGCATTCTTATTTTAACAAAATCATTTTATGATCTATTATTTTTAATAAAGAAGACTCTTAAACATACTTAATTCTCCTGGTTTGAAATGTTTTGAAGATGTGAGCTAAGCATGATATAGACTTTCTCTGGTTTAAAAATTACAGTCATTAACTTTCTAGTGATTAGAAGTAATTTACTGGAGGAAAGAGTCTTATCTGTGTTTAACTCAAGGAGAAATTGTCTCTGCTTGTTGTGAAGACAGGTGCTTTGTGGAGCTTGACCCTGCTCCCTGGGAGCAGACGCTGCCTCTCAGTGGTCCAGGCAAGGCCAGGCTGTGGTGACTTTTGGGGTTATGTCCTAGGGACAGTGAGAACCCTTTTGGCAGAGTCCATACAACTCAATGTCCCAAAGGTGTGTATCATCTGTACTAAGTTCTCCCTGGACTGATGACATTTGCTAAAGTTGGAAATTCATAAATGGAAGGGGAGGATGGAGAACAAGCAAAACAAACATAAGTGGGGATTGGGAATAAAGTATGTTTACGAAGGAAAATCCTCAGAATTTAACACAGAGATGAAGAAGGACTGTAAAATCAAAACAGACCACGAGCCAGTTGGGAGTGCATTTTATCATCAGGGAAGATGCTTCAAATGGGGTGTCTTTGTGAACAGTGGGCACTCTTAAGAGTCAGCAAGCACATGGCTAAGGCCTGATTTCTAGCTCCCAGAGTTTCAACCTGCTAAAGTGATGCTATGTGGGCTTAGAGCATGTTGAACAAATGTCATGAAGTGTGATGCTACAAAATGAATCTCCCCTTCCTAACTTTCAGGCCTGTTTTGGCCTCACCAGAGGGCACTGGGTAGATTTGCTATGTTGTGTACCACAGATGCATTTCAGAAATTTTGTTGCAAGTCACATTTGGTGTCATGGTGTCAGAGCTTATTTTAAAGAAGTAGCCTGCCTGCTGTATTTATAATGTGCCAGGTATGGGGACTCAATTTACAGGTGATCCATAGTCCTTCACACAATTCTCCATGCTGGATAGGGTTGTCCTCATCTTACAGATGAGCAGACTGAGGCTCAGACAAATTAAACACCTTGCCCTGGGCCCATGGGGGTTAGGATTTGAAAGCAGATCTAACTCCAGAGCTTCCTGCATTCCTCCCCCTTCACTTCTCCCGGCCTCCTCTTGTTTGGTCAGAACATTTTAAGGGCTACAAACCTCACAACCTTCTTTTGTTTCTTTGCTGAGGTCCAAGTTAAAATAAAATGCATTGAGTTAGTGTTACAAAGCTGATCCCCTGATAGATTTTGGCGTTGACAAGGGATATGAGGAAATTGAAAAAATTCAGAGTCTTTCTTTGATTGTTAAAGGCTTGCATAGAAGATAAATGAATCAGAATTATTAAACCCAAATCAAAAGCCTCTGGAGTAATTTAATAAACTTATTCATGTATACATACTTGTGATAAAAGACACCAAGGGATCAATTTCTTTGGTGCTCTAGAAATAATGTAGTATTCTGTCTCTTTCATTCATAGGTTAAAGCCCTAAGTGTCTGAAAGTCGAGGAACTATGAAATCTGTATCTTTAGATAAGAGCTCTATACTTGTTAGTAAGTAATTTGAAACGTTTGAATTTAAACTTCAGTATTCAAATTAGAATGGATTAATCAACACTTCCTATTTATCATCCATCTCCCTATCCTAGCGAAATATCATGGAGGCAAAGGGACAAACATACACACTCACAGGAAAATCTGTAGCATAAAACATGAAGTCCACACAAATGAGATATGCCTTATTATACAAGGCTTCAATGAATTGCATAGGAATGTGCTATCATTGATATATCAACTCAGAAAAATGGTTAAAGGTTGATTGTCTGAAGATTAATTCTAAGGAGAGTTAAATCCTAGTTTATTCTCTTGATTGTCCTGGTGTAATTATAGCATCCTGTTTCTAAGAGTGTTCCAGTTTTGGGTCATAAATTATATTGTCACCCTATTTATAAAATGTTCAGATCTGGGTGTTTTAGTAAATTTGCTCCAAATTGTTGAGTAAATTTGTTCTAATATGTTTATGTTTTGGTAAACATCATGAAACAATCATTCAACACTGTATTGGGGAAAAATATCTCTGGGTACTTCTATTTTCTTCATATATTGGTCTAGATCAAGGCCTTAGTTTCTCAAAACTAGTTTCTTCTTCAAAGAGCTAGGAATCAAGGGCTAAGCAATGAAATGGATGATTCTCTCCTTGAAC
The DNA here is from genome assembly GCF_000442215.2 of Lipotes vexillifer. Classification (NCBI taxonomy): domain Eukaryota; kingdom Metazoa; phylum Chordata; class Mammalia; order Artiodactyla; family Lipotidae; genus Lipotes; species Lipotes vexillifer. The sequence continues at coordinate 237,020 of NW_006792268.1, read as the reverse complement.
GCTGAAGAGGGCATTTGACGAAAATCAAGTAATGTTGTTGTACAATATATTCTTTCAATTAAACTTTATTTTTTAAAAATTAGACCTTTTAACTCTATTGCTATGTATAAAATACTTCCAGATCTTTGAATTCAAGTTAATATTTTTCAAAGTTATTTTTCTTAATATTTTACTTTTAAATGTTTTCCACACTTCTAAGTGCTGTTTATGAGCCTGCAAGTTAACTTATTAAAAACAGCAATAATAACATTCAATTATAATTTAAAAAATAAAATCAGGAAACTTAGGTCACCCGAAATAAAATTATTTTATGAACTATACATAAATGCATGTTGTAAAGAAACTTGGATATATAGCCAGGCTACAACTAATACTGGATTCTCTTCCATTCTTTTTGAGTTTGTTCATCTTCTCCATGCCAAATGTTTCTATAAATTTCATTTCTTTTCTGAGTAATCTCAGGGACCTTATTTTACATGACCATTTTGGAAACAAAGTTGTAAAACAAAATTCTTAGATTATATATAATTCCTTTCCTGCACATGAATTTTTATAGGAAACCATGTAATTCATAAGTAAATATGTTATCCAAGTCCATGGGATAAAAGCCACATCTCTATATGCAAACTGGGCTCACATAAGCATATGAAATCATTATGCAGGCTGACATATTCTCATGCCTATTTTCAGCCTTGATTAGTTAGCACATCTATTCATACGTACCCATATGAATTATGTACAAAGTCCCCTCAGATATCTCTTTCACTCACATTCATTGTAAATTAGGTGATGCTGGCTTTATAATTTCTTTGATTAACTCAGAAGTGCCACAAATAAGGTTTGTGGAAAATTGCATTTTAGTAAGAAACACACTTTAAATATTTAAATAAAGGAGGGAAAACAATTTGCATCCTCTCATCCTTCCTGGTGAGATTTACGCCCCCTCACCCTCTACCCCCTACCAGATTGTATCTGTAAATGGGCGCCTCTGGATCTATTTACTATCTGAAGGCTCTATGGGGAAGTGGTAACTTAAATATTATTCCTCTTCCTTGACATCTTTGAAAAAGGATAAGATACTGCTGGCTTCATTTCAGGGAGCTCTGCTTTCTAAGGAATGGAGCTTCACAATTCAACAGCAGGTCAAACAATCAGAAGCTAGGCATTGTCCTACAAGGCCATGCTGTGGGGCGGCACAGTTTCGCCAAGTATGGTTCGGCTCCTTGAACAAAGTGGTCTGTATGTACTCAAGCACACTTTTCTTGTTTACTTAGTGGGTTAAAATGTATTGATTTGACCATTTCTATTAAAAATATACTTAGTTACAACATCATAAAAATAATTTCTGGAGACAAGCAAGATCAGGGAGGTTTAGAGCCATCAGAAGGGTTTTTCTGTGGAAGGAAGATGGTGAGGGCAAAGCTACCTGAGAAATCAGAGTTAAAGACATTTCAGTGTAGTAGAAGACAGACATGCAGCAGACACAGGAAAGAGCTCATCACACGGAGGACATGGTGGGTGCTATTTAAAATGCCTTGTCTGGAGCCAGGTCACATGTTCTCCAGTGATATTCATTAAGCTTTAGAGTTATTGCCCCTTCCTTCCTCATTCCTTGCTTTCCCTATGGCATTCCTGAGAGCCCATAGAGCATGAGATCCAGTTCCATCGGGCATTTTTCTCCACCTGCAGTCAGTTCTACAACTCTTTTCAGCTGATTACTGTAAAAACCTGCTCTCCACACCACATGCAGTTTAGCGACTTCCCATCTCAGAGCTTGCCAACTTGGCCACTTAAGCCACTAGAGAGAAATCCAAATCTGGCCTTGAGTATTGTTAGCACAATTGATGTCCTCTTTGCTTATCATAATTTTTTTGAGTATTTTAGATGCAGGGGCTCTGGGTCAGATGGCCTGGGTTCAGACAATGATGGAGTCCAGTTCTATATTTCAGTCTTTAGGCAAGTGTCTGTGAGTGTCTTATGCTAATATTACAGGCTCTTTTGTAGTCCAGTGTGTTTTCATTGTTTTATTAATTACATGTCAAATGGAATACAATTCAGTTCAAGCTACCAGAGCATATGGCCAATAGAGTTGTCCCAACAGATACCTAATTATCCCTGAAAATGTGTTCTAACAGATATAGTTATTGTCTGCACCATTCTGAATATCAAAAGTTGTTGCTAGAATTACCCTAATTGCACTGTAAAATTCAATTACTCGCTATTAAATGGAATGTTCTTAGAAATAGAGAAAACAAGAAGAATCGAATCTAGTTGTTAGAATTTAAAAAGCATATATCTAAGAGGCAACTCTGTTTGTAAAGGCATAGATAGGTTCAATACTTATACCATCCAAAAGAATGTTATGCAAATAACATTTGAGAAAGGAAAAAAAAAAAAAATGGAGCAGCTCCTGACATTGGGAAGCTGACCTGGCTCTCACAGCTAGGCCACATTATCCTCCTGTTGGACATAAGTAATCTCAGAGAAAACTTACTTACTCTGATGCTATGATAAAGTGAGACCAAAAAAAGGCCAATTTATAGTTTTGTCTAAACATAGACAAAAACAAGGTCACTGCTATGAACTGAATATTTGTGTCTCCCTCAAATTCATATGTTGAAACCTACCCCCCAGTTTGACAGTAGTAGGAGGTGGGTCTTTTGGAGGTTTTTAGATCTTGAGGGTAGAGCCCTCATGAATGGGATCAGTGTCCTTATAAAGAGACCCCAGAGAGCACTCTCTCAACCTCTTTCCACTATGTGAGAACACAATGAGAAGTCAGTAGTCTGTAGCCCAGACAGAGTAGTGGTCTTACCAGATCCTGACCAGCCTGGCACCTAGATCTTAGACTTCCCAGCCTCCAGAGCTGTAAGAAATAAATTTCTGTTGTTTATAAGCCACCCAGTCTGTGGTATTCTGTTATAGCATTCCAAGGTGACTGAGACAGTCACTGTGCCACCCACAAAATACCAAACACACCCCTTTTTAATAAATGAGTGACTGGTACTTCTTTATCTAATAACAGTATCACCCCAGCTTTCTGACGGCATCAGATATACAGAAAGCCCCTTGACCATTTACCTAACCAATATCTAAATCCTGTAGTATTAGTATATCTTCATTTTGATGCCTTCTTACTGAGACACCCACTATTCTCCATGGCATATGCTCACCTTTGCTGCAACAAGTACTGAACCCAAATTATTCAACTACAGGTATGTTCCTGGTGATCTTTGGCTTTGTTTAAATGTTAAAAATAAAATTTAATTGGAAGTCTATATAATTCTCAAATTTCTCTTGAGTCTGCTCAATGAAGGTAAAACTTTGCACAATTTTGTCAGCTCTTTCTTTCCACTATTAGGAAAAAAGTCTCTATCTGCTCTGAAGATTTTTTCTTTGTCTTTAGTTTTCAGAAGTTTAATTATGATGTGTCTTGGTGTAGATTTCTTTGGTTTTTCCTACTTGGATTTTCTCAACTTCTAGAATCTGTGATTGTGTATATTTTCCATATTTTGGAAAATTTCAGTCATCATTTCTTCAAATGCTCTTTTAGTCTAACCCTCTTTCTCCTCTGTTTGTGGGATTCTGAAAATAAATATGTTGGGTCTTTTGTTATTTTCCCACAGGTTCCTGAGGCTCTGCTACATTTTTTTAGTCTATTTTCTCTGTGTTGTTCAGGTTAGGTGAATTCTATTGATCTGTCCTCAGATTCATCCTCTGTCATCTCCAGTCTGCTATTGACCTTATCCAGTGAGATTTTTAAGTTTCCATTATTGCATTTTTCACTTCTATAATTTCCATTTGATTCTTTTTAATGACATCTTTTTATTGATGAGATTTTCTATCTTTTCATTTGTTTTCAGAAGATGTGTGATAGATTGTGGAAGTATTGTTATGATAACTGCTTTAAAATCCTTGTCAGATAAATACAACTTGTGATTTATCTTAGTGTTGCTGTCAACTGGTTGATTTTTTTTCCATTCAAGTTGTGATTTTCTTGGTTCTGGTATGACAGGTGAATTTTGATTATATCCTAGACATTCTGATTGCTATGTTAGGAGACTCCAGTATTATTTAGATTTTTTATTTAGTAGATGTCCACTCTGTTCAGGTTTAGCATGAAGGGCCTAGACTGCTTTTCAGGGCTGTGGTTCCAATGATAGTTTACTTTTTATTGTATGAAGGGTGTTACTTTATTGTATCTGTTTGGGTTATGTAATAGGACTTGAGCCCTGCTACCCTGCTGGTGCTGCCTGATGGAGCAAAAAGGGTTTCCTACTGTTTCTCTACTGGGGAAAGGAGTCTCAGACCCACAGGGACCAAGAGGTTTCCGTGGGTGGGCACTTGCTGTGGAAAGATGCCCCCTATCCCTTGGGGATGGAGAGGATTTCCCAAGTTGTATAGTTATTGTGGTCAGACTCCCTTACTGGTGCCCTTTGGCTGCCCTGGTGTCTCTGGTAAGGGAATGGAGTCTCAATTAAGTAGAATCAAAAGTCCTCCTGGGCCAGGCTGCTTTTTGTAGCCAGGTCCCCTGCTCTGCTGTTGCCTGCCCACTTTATTTCTCAGCAGAGGAGAGCTTCCCCTGGCTGATATCTGTTGGTGAGGGTCCTTGTTGTCCCATTGTCAATGATGTTTAGCTCACTGATTTTGTCAGGGAGACTCCTATTCAATTGGAGGGAGGAATGGACCTTCTGTTGCTACATTAGAGGTCAGGAAATGCCAGGCCTGAGTTGCCTTCTCCTGTTGGATATAGGGTTGTAAGACATCCTGCCACTGTGCTTTTCACCAGTCCTGATGCCCTAAGTCAGTTCATCCTCCTGCCACCTTTCAGAGCTCTCCTCTGGATGTCTCTTGCATTATTCCCAGTGTTTATAGCTGTGCTTAGTGACAAGGAGCACAGAGAAATGGGTCTATACCATCTTGCTCAGATGAAAAGTCCCTATTAGCCCAAATGAATTTTGACAAAGGTATAAGAGCAATTTAATAGACGAAGGATAACTTTTTCAACAAATGATGCTGGAGCAATTGGACATCTATAGGCAAAAAAACCCAAAGTCCAAAAAACAACAACAAAAAACTTCAACTTAAACTTCACACCATGCACAAAAATTAACTCTAAATAGATCACATACTTAAATGTAAAATTATAAAACATTTAGTATAGAAATAGAAAAAACTTTCATGACATCAGGCTAGGCAAAACGTTCTTAGACTTTACATTAAAGGCATAATCAATAACAAAAAATCAATAAATTGTACATTATCAAAATTAAAACCATTTATTCTTAAAGACCTCGAGAACAACAAAAGACAGTTATATACTGGGAGAAATATTTATGAACCATGCATCCAACAAAGGACTAGTACCTAGAATACACAGGGAAATTTCAATACATAACTGTTTAAAACACACACACACAAAAGCAAAAAACAATTCAATTTGCAAGTAGGCAAAATACATGAAGAGAAATTTCACCAAAAAGGATATACAAATGGCAAATAAGCACATGAAAAGATGTCCAACATCTTTAACCATTAGCAAAATGCAAATTAAAACCACAATAAGATAATACTACAATGTATTAGAATGGTTAAAATGAAAAGTAATGACAACACCACATGTTTACAAGGATGCAAAGAAACTAGATATGTATACATTGCTGATGGGAATCTAAAATGGTGCAGCCACTCTGTAGAACAGTTTGGCAGATTCATATAAAACTAAACATGTGGGGTGGAGTCAAGATGGCATACTAGGAAGATGTGGAATTTGCATCTCCTTACAACTAGGGCACCTACCAGGCACCAGTTGGGGACCCTGGACACCTAAGGGGATGGGAGGAACCCCCAGAGGCCGGGTAGGATGTGGGGCATGGGGGGAGTGAAGGGGGAGGAGAAATGGAGGCTGGACAGGACTGGTCCCCCTGAGGTGTGGCTGGGGAAGGGGAAGGGATCCCATGCCCGAAGGGGGAAACGGGAACCATTGGGAGGGCAGAGGATCAGAAGGGAGCTTGGCTAGGTTTCCCCTGCCCACTTTGGCCCCCAGGAACCTGCTGAGATCCCGGGCCTGATCCTCTGCCTACTGGTGGTGCAGTGGTTGAGAGTGCGCCTGCCAATGCAGGGGACATGGGTTCATGCCCCGGTCCGGGAAGATCCCACATGCCGCGGAGCGGCTGGGCCCGTGAGCCATGGCCGCTGAGCCTGCGCGTCTAGAGCCTGTGCTCCGCAGCGGGGGAGGCCACAACCGTGAGAGGCCCGCATACCGCAAAAAAAAAAGAAAAGGAAAAAAAAAAAGCACCTAATACCCTCAGCCATGCGGGTCCTGAGGGAGAGGGAGGAAGGGAAGAGGGAGCAAAAGTAAAGTCCAGACCTCTGAGACAAGCACCCCTGTGGGGTGGTTAGGGGAGGGGAGGGGTTCCCACACCCAGAGGGACCCACCCACTGTTAGGGTCCAGCGGCGACGGGGGAGACCCTGGGGGAGATGGTGGGGGAGGGGCGTGAAGGAATGGAAAGGAAAGGGGCCAGCGCTTTCCCTGTCCAAGTAGGCACTGGAGCCTGTTGGGCTCCCGGGCCTAATCCTCTGCCCTCGGAGCCTCCCTCCTGCCATGCAGAGCCCAATCCCCACCCCTATCCCCCCACCCAGGGCCCCACCTCTACACTAGGAGACCCCCTCTGAGACCCCCTCCAACGTGCTGGGCCTAAACCCCACCCACACACCCTCACTCAGGGCCTTTCCTCCAAACTCCAGAACTCCACACTCCAGAGCCCCCACTTTCTACGTGCTGCCTCTCCCCTTCTGCACAGGTCCTAAGCAGAGGCCCCACCCCATGCTCAAAAGTTACCTCTGAACCTACCTAGGTCCCAGCTCACCCAAAACCCCACCCGTACCTAAGTTCCACCCCTGCCTAGACTGTGCCCCCATAGCCAAGGCTTTTGCTTTTCTTTCCTCTTTTAGATTGGGGTTCTGTTTTACCTTGTTGATTCATTGTTGTTGATTCTTTTATATTTTTATTTTTCCTAACCTTTTATTTTTCTAATTATATTTTATTCTTTATACTTTGTTATTGTTCTCTCCTTTTGGCTTGTACCCATCCTGCCCTGTTTTGCTTTTTCTTTTTTCTGTTGGGGTTTTATTTTACCCTGTTGCAATTGTTTCAATTATAGTTTTATTTTTCCTAATATATATTTTACCTTTCTAATTTTATTTTGTTTTTTATTCTTTGATATTGTACTGCTCCTTTTATTTCTTCCTTTTTTTTGGTTTTTGAATGAAATAATTTAATTATTTTCAATATACAAAAGGCAAAATTAGCTGCCATGAATTTCTCTGGAGCAAAGCATACTTGATCCTTGCAAATAAGTGTTCATTTTTGACATTCAATCAAGATACACTCAAATTCAAATATATCTTTTGTTAAGTAGAGTATTTCCTTTGGCATTCAAAATGATTCCAAACTTTGCTCAGAAAAGAGAAAGAGAGAGAGAGAGAGCAGATGTATTAAGGAAATTTAATTAATTTTACTTGGCACATTCCTGCCAATCTACTCATTGATTTACTTACACCAAAGAGTACATATAAAAGTTAAGACAGAATCCATGATTCTTTCATGGAAAGAGATTTTTGTCAACACTAGAAAAAGTCAGATTTTGGTGAAATTCTGACTGCAAGGCTGTTTCCTTAAATATCCAGACTCTGATCATCCATTTTATTTTATTTTTACAACTGAAATCATTTTTTGAGAAAAGGTAGCCATTCCAACAATTATTCTTTAATAGAGATCAGTTTCTTTTATCAAAATTTATCAGAGTAACTTCATGGCTTTTTTATTCCTTGTTTTTAATTTATCCCAACCCTTATGTGGAGAAGGCTAAAATGGGCACTGGGTGCTGTGAGTTTGTAGTGAGCATTCTCTACATTTCTATGTGATCACTTAGAATTTTCTTTTTTTTTTAACAACTTTATTGGAGTATAATTGCTTTCCAATGGTGTGTTAGTTTCTGCTTTATAACAAAGTGAATCAGTTATACATATACATATGTCTCCATATATCTTCCCTCTTGCATCTCCCTCCCTCCCACCCTCCCTATCCCACTCCTCTAGGTGGTCACAAAGCACCGAGCTGATCTCCCTGTGCTATGCGGCTGCTTCCCACTAGCTATCTGTTTTACCTTTGGTAGTGTATATATGTCCATGCCACTCTCTCACTTTGTCCCAGCTTACCCTTCCCACTCCCCATATCCTCAAGTCCATTCTCTAATAGGTATGTGTCTTTATTCCTGTCTTACCACTAGGTTCTTCATGGCATTTTTTTTTCTTAAATTCCATATATATGTGTTAGCAAACAGTATTTGTCTTTCTCTTTCTGATTACTTCACTCTATATGACAGACTCTAGGTCCATCCACCTCATTACAAATAGCTCAATTTCATTTTTTTATGGCTGAGTAATATTCCATTGTATATATGTGCCACATCTTCTTTATCCATTCATCCGATGATGGACACTTAGGTGGTTTTCATCTCCAGGCTATTGTAAATAGAGCTGCAATAAACATTTTGGTACATGACTCTTTTTGAATTATGGTTTTCTCAGGGTATATGCCCAGTAGTGGGATTGCTGGGTCGTATGGTAGTTCTATTTTTAGTTTTGTAAGGATCCTCCATACAGTTCTCCATAGTGGCTGTACCAATTCACATTCCCACCAGCAGTGCAAGAGTGTTCCCTTTTCTCCACACCCTATCCAGCATTTATTGTTTCTAGATTTTTTGATGATGGCCATTCTGACTGGTGTGAGATGATATCTCATTGTAGTTTTGATTTGCATTTCTCTAATGATTAATGATGTTGAGCATTCTTTCATGTGTTTGTTGGCAGTGTGTATATCTTCTTTGGAGAAATATCTATTTAGGTCTTCTGCCCATTACACGATTGGGTTGTTTGTTTTTTTGTTATTGAGCTGCATAAGCTGCTTATAAATTTTGGAGATTAATCCTTTGTCAGTTGCATCATTTGCAAATATTTTCTCCCTTTCTGAGGGCTGTCTTTTGGTCTTGTTTATGGTTTCCTTTGCTGTGCAAAAGCTTTGAAGTTTCATTAGGTCCCATTTGTTTATTTTTGTTTTTATCTCCATTACTCTAGGAGATGGGTCAAGAAGGATCTTGCTGTGATTTATGTCATAGAGTGTTCTGCCTATGTTTTCCTCTAAGAGTTTGATAGTTTCTGGCCTTACATTTAGGTCTTTAATCCATTTTGAGCTTATTTTTGTGTATGGTGTTAGGGAGTGATCTAATCTCATACTTTTACATGTACCTGTCCAATTTTCCCAGCACCACTTATTGAAGAGGCTGTCCTTTCTCCACTGTATATTCCTGCCACCTTTATCAAAGATAAGGTGACCATATGTGCATGGGTTTATCTCTGGGCTTTCTATCCTATTCCATTGATCTATCTTTCTGTTTTTGTGCCAGTACCATACTGTCTTGATTACTGTAGCTTTGTAGTATAGTCTGAAGTCAGGCAGCCTGATTCCTCCAGCTCCATTTTTTGTTCTCAAGGATTGCTTTGGCTATTCGGGGTCTTTTGTGTTTCCATACAAATTGTGAAATTTTTTGTTCTCATCTGTGAAAAATGCCAGTGGTAGTTTGATAGGGATTGCATTGGATCTGTAGATTGTTTTGGGTAGTAGAGTCATTTTCACAATGTTGATTCTTCCAATCCAAGAACATGGTATATCTCTCCATATATTTGTATCATCTTTAATTTCTTTCATCTGTGTCTTATAATTTTCTGCATACAGGTCTTTTGTCTCCTTAGGTAGGTTTATTCCTAGATATTTTATTCTTTTTGTTGCAATGGTAAATGGGAGTGTTTTCTTGATTTCACTTTCAGATTTTTCATCCTTAGTGTATAGGAATGCCAGAGATTTCTGTGCATTAATTTTGTATCCTGCTACTTTACCAAATTCATTGATTAGCTCTAGTAGTTTTCTGGTAGCATCTTTAGGATTCTCTATGTATAGTATCATGTCATCTGCAAACAGTGACATCTTTACTTTATTTCCAATTTGGATTCCTTTTATTTCCTTTTCTTCTCTGATTGCTGTGGCTAAAACTTACAAAACTTTGTTGAATAAGAGTGGTGAGAGTGAGCAACCTTGTCTTGTTCCTGATCTTAGTGGAAATGCTTTCAGTTTTTCACCATTGAGAACAATGTTGGCTGTGGGCTTGTCATATATGGCCTTTATTGTGTTGAGAAAAGTTCCCTCTATGCCTACTTTCTGCAGGGTTTTTATCCTAAATGCATGTTGAATTTTGTCAAAAGCCTTCTCTGCATCTTTTGAGATTATTGTATAGTTTTTTCTCCTTCAGTTTGTTAATATGATGTATCACATTGATTGATTTGCATATATTGAAGAATCCTAGCATTCCTGGAATAAACCCCAATTGATCATGGTATATGATCCTTTTAATGTGCTGTTGGATTTTGTTTGCTAGTATTTTGTTGAGGATTTTTGGATCTATGTTCTTCAGTGATATTGGCCTTTAGTCTCGTATTGGTATCAGGGTGATGGTGGCCTCACAGAACGAGTTTGGGAGTGTTCCTTCCTCTGCTATATTTTGGAAGGGTTTGAGAAGGATAGGTGTTAACTCTTCTCTAAATGTATGATAGAATTCACCTGTGAAGCCATCTGGTCCTGGGCTTTTGGTTGTTGGAAGATTTTTAATCACAGTTTCAATTTCAGTGCTTGTGATTGGTCTGTTTATATTTTCTATTTCTTCCTGGTTCAGTCTCAGAAGGTTGTGCTTTTCTAAGAATTTGTCCATTTCTTCCAGGTTGTCCATTTTGTTGGCATAGTGTTGCTTGTAGTAATCTCTCATGTCCTTTTGTATTTCTTCAGTGTCAGTTGTTACTTCTCCATTTTCATTTCTAATTCTATTGATTTGAGTCTTCTCCCTTTTTTTCTTGATGAGTCTGGCTAATGGTTTATCAATATTGTTTATCTTCTCAAAGAACCAGCTTTTAGTTTTATTGATGTTGGCTATCGTTTCCTTCATTTCTTTTTCATGTATTTCTGATATGATCTTTATGATTTCTTTCCTTCTGCTAACTTTGGGGTATTTTTGTTTTTCTTTCTCTTATTGCTTTAGGTGCAAGGTTAGGTTGTTTATTCGAGATGTTTCCTGCTTCTTAAGGTAGGATTGTATTGCTATAAACTTCCCTTTAGAACTGCTTTTGCTGCATCCCATAGGTTTTGGATCGTCGTGTCTCCATTGTCATTTGTTTCTAGGTATTTTTTGATGTCCTCTTTGATTTCTTCAGTGATCACTTCGTTATTAAGCAATGTATTGTTTAGCCTCCATGTGTTTGTATATTTTACAGACCTTTTCCTGTAATTGATATGTAGTCTCCTAGCATTGTGTTCTGAAAAGATACTTCATACAATTTCAATTTTCTTAAATTTACCAAGGCTTGATTAGTGACTCAAGAAATGATCTATCCTGGAGAATGTTCCATAAGAACTTGAGAAAAATGTGTATTCTGTTGTTTTTGGATGGAATGTCCTATAAATATCAATTAAGTCCATCTTGTTTAATGTATCATTTAAAGCTTGTGTTTCCTTATTTATTTTCATTTTGGATGATCTGTCCATGGGTGAAAGTAGGGTGTTAAAGTCCTCTACTATGAATGTGTTACTGTCGATTTCCCCTTTTATGGCTGCTAGTTTTTGCCTTATGTATTGAGGTGCTCCTATGTTGGGTGCATAAATATTTACAATTGTTATATCTTCTTCTTTGATCAATCCCTTGATCATTATGTACTGTCCTTCTTGTCTCTTCTAATAGTCTTTATTTTAAAATCTATTTTGTCTGATATGAGAATTGCTACTCCAGCTTTCTTTTGGTTTCCATTTGCATGGAATATCTTTTACCATCCCCTTACTTTCAGTCTGTATGTGCTTCTAGGTCTGAAGTGGGTCTCTTGTAGACAGCATATATATGGGTCTTGTTTTTGTATCCATTCAGCCAATCTGTGTCTTTTGGTGGGATCATTTAGTCCATTTACATTTAAGGTAATTATCGATATGTATGTTCCTGTTCCCATTTTCTTAATTGGTTTCGGTTCGTTATTGTAGGTCTTTTCCTCCTCTTGTGTTTCTTGCCTAGAGAAGTTCCTTTAGCATTTGTAGTAAAGCAGGTTTGGTGGTGCTGAGCGCTCTCAGATTTTGTTTGTCTGTAAAGGTTTTAATTTCTCCATCAAATCTGAATGAGATCCTTGCTGGGTAGAGTAATCTTGGTTGTAGGTTTTTCTCCTTCATCACTCTAAGTATGTCCTGACACTCCATTCTGGCTTGCAGAGTTTCTCCTGAAAGATCAGCTGTTAACCTTATGGGGATTCCCTTGTGTGTTATTTGTTGTTTTTCCCTTCCTGCTTTTAATATGTTTTCTTTGTATTTAATTTTTGATAGTTTGACTAATATGTGTCTTGGCGTGTTTCTCCTTGGATTTATCCTGTATGGGACTCTCTCTGCTTCCTGGACTTGACTAACAATTTCCTTTGCTATATTAGGGAAGTTTTCAACTATAATCTCTTCAAATATTTTCTCAGTCCCTTTCTTTTTCTCTTCTTCTTCTGGAACCCCTATAATTCGAATGTTCGTTCATTTAATGTTGTCCCAGAGGTCTCTGAGACTGTCCTCAGTTCTTTACATTATTTTTTCTTTATTCTGCTCTGCAGTAGTTATTTCCACTCTTTTATCTTTCAGGTCACTCATCTGTTCTTCTGCCTCAGTTATTCTGCTATTGATCCCATCTAGAGTATTTTTAATTTCATTTATTGTGTTGTTCATCATTGCTTGTTTCATCTTTAGTTCTTCTATGTCCTTGTTAAATGTTTCTTGCATTTTGTCTATTATATTTCCAAGATTTTGGATCATCTTTACTGTCATTATTCTGAATTCTTTTTAAGGTAGACTGCCTACTTCCTCTTCATTTGTTAGGCCTGATGGGTTTTTATCTTGCTCCTTCACCTGCTGTGTGTTTTTCTGTCTTCTCATTTTGCTTATCTTACTGTGTTTGGGGTCTCCTATTTGCAGGCTGCAGGTTCATAGTTCCCGTTGTTTTTTTTGTTTTTGTTTTTGTTTTTTTGCGGTACGTGGGCCTCTCACTGTTGTGGCCTTTCCCATTGTGGAGCACAGGCTCCGGACGTGCAGGCTCAGCAGCCATGGCTCACGGGCCCAGCCGCTCCGCGGCACGTGGGATCCTCCCAGACCGGGGCACGAACCTGCATCCCCTGCATTGGCAGGCGGACTCTCAACCACTGCACCACCAGGGAAGCCCCGTTCCCGTTGTTTTTGATGTCTGTCCCCAGTGGCTATAGTTGGTTCAGAGAGTTTTGTAGGCTTCCTGGTGGAGGGCACTAGTGTCTGTGTTCTGGTGGATGAGGCTGGATCTTGTCTTTCTGGTGGGCAGGTCCACATCTGGTGGTGTGCTTTGGGGTGTCTGTGGACTTATGATTTTAGGCAGCCTCTCTTCTAATGGGTGGGTTTGTGTTCCTGTTTTGCTAGTTGTTTGGTATAGGGTGTCCAGCTCTGTAGCTTGCTGGTCATTGAGTGAATCTGGGTGTTGGTGTTGAGATGGAGATCTCTGGGAGATTTTCGCCATTTGATATTATGTGGAGCTGGGAGGTCTCTTGTGGACCAGTGTCCTAAGTTGGCTCTCCCACCCCACAGGCACAGCACTGACTCCTGGCTGCAGCAGCAAGAGCCTTTCATCCACACGGCTCAGAATAAAAGGGAACAAAATTAGAAAGAAAGAAAGAAAGAAAGAAAGAGAGAGAGAGAGGGAGAGAGAGAGAGATCAAGGGAGAGGGAGGGAGGGAGGGAGGAAGGAAGAAAGAAAAAGAAAGACAGAAAAGAAAGAAAGAAAGAAAGAAAGAAAGAAAGAAAGAAAGAAAGAAAGAAAAAGAAAGAAAAAGAAAGAGAAAGAAAGAAAAAGGAAGGAAGGAAGGGAAAGAAAGAAAGAAAGAAAAGAAAGGAAGGAAGGAAGGAAGAAAAAGAAAGAAAAGAAAAAGAAAGAAAGAAAAAGAAAGAGAGGGAGGGAGGGAGGGAGGGAGGAAAGAAGGAAGGAAGAAAGGAGGGAAGGAGGGGGGAGGGAGGAAGGAAGGAGGGCAGGAAGGAAAAAAAAAGAAAGAAGATAAAATAATGTAAGATAAAATAAAATAATTAAAATAAAAAATAATTTTTAAGAAAAAAATTTTTTTAAAAAGAATAAAAAGTAATAACAACAACAAAACCGGATGGATATAACTCTATGATAAATGGTGCAAGCAAAGCTATACAGACAAAATCTCACACAGAAGCATACAGATACACACCCATAAAAATAGGAAAAGGAAAAAATAATAAATCTTGCTGTCAAAGTCTACCTCCTCAATTTGGGATGATTCATTGTCTATTCATGTATTTCACAAATGCAGGGCACATCAAGTTGATTGTGGAGCTTTAATCTGCTGCTTCTCAGGCTACTGGGAGAGATTTCGCTTTCTCTTCTTTGTTCTCACAGCTCCAGGGGCTCAGCTTTGGATTTGGCCCCGCCTCTGTGTGTAGGTCACCGGAGGGCGTCTGTTTTTCTATCAGACAGGACGGGTTTAAAGGAGCAGCTGCTCCAGGGACTCTGGCGCACTCAGGCCTAGGGGAGGGAGGGGTACAGGGTTCAGGGCAAGCCTGCGGCATCAGAGGCCAGCGTGACATTGCACCAGCCTGAGGCGTGCTGTGCGTTCGCCCGGGGCAGTTGTCCCTGGATTCCAGGAACCTGGCAGTGGCGGGCTGCACAGCCTCCCCAGAAGGGGGGTATAGTTAGTGATCTGTGCTTGCACACAGGCTTCTTGGTGGCGGCAGCAGCAGCCTTAGCGTCTCATGCCCTTCTCTGGGGTCTGTGCTTTTAGCCATGGCTTGGACCCATTTCTGGAGCTCCTTTAAGCAGCGTTCTGAATCCCCTCTCCTTGCGCACCAGGAAACAAAGAGGGAAGAAAAAGTCTCTTGCCTCTTCGGCAGGTGCAGACTTTTCCCTGGACTCCCTCCCGGCTAGCCATGGTGCACTAACCCCTTCAGGTTGTGTTCACGCCACCAACCCCAGTTCTCTCCCTGTGCTCTGACCGAAGCCCGAGCCTCAGCTTCCAGCCCCTGCCCAACCCGGCGAGTGAGCAGACAAGCCTCTCGGGCTGGTGAGTGCCAGTCAGCACTGGTTCTCTGTGCAGGAATCTCTCCGCTTTGCCCTCTGCACCACTGTTGCTGTGCTCTCCTCCATGGCTCCAAAGCTTCCCCCCTCCGCCACCCGTGAGGGGGCTTCCTAGTGTGTGGAAACCTTTCCTCCTTCATGACTCCCTCCCACTGGTGCAGGTCCTGTCCCTATTCTTTTGTCTCTGTTTATTCTTTTTTCTTTTGCTGTACCCAGGTACGTGGTGACTTTCTTGCCTTTTGGGAGGTCTGAGGTCTTCTGCTAGCGTTCAGGTGGTGTTCTGTAGGAGTTGTTCCACATGTAGATGTATTTCTGGTGTATCTGTGGGGAGGAAGGTGATCTCTGCATCTTACTCTTCCGCCATCTTCCCCTCGTCCTCCCTTTTTTTTTTGTTTACCGTACCACAAAGCTTGCGGGATCTCGGTTTCCAGGCCAGAGGTCAGGGCTGTGCTCCTGTGGTGGGAGCTCTGAGTTCAAACCACTGGACTAACAGAGAACCTCAGACCCCAGGGAATATCAATCGAAGTGAGGCCTTCCTGAGGAAGGAGGTTCTCCTGAGGTCCTCATCTCAGCACCAAGAACCAGCTCTATGCAACTTCCTAAAAACTCCAGTGCTGGACGTCTCAGGTCAAACAACCAGTAAGACAGGAATAGAGCACCACCCTTAAAAAAAATATATATATATTAAACCACAAAAAACTTTGTTACAGATGAAGGAGCTAGGTAAAAACCTACAAGACCAAATAAATGAAGATGAAATAGGCAACCTACCTGGAAAAGTATTCAGATTATTGATAATAAGTGTGACCCAAAATCTCAGAAACAGAATGGAATAAATACAAGAACATTTAACAAGGATCTAGAAGAACGAGAGAGCAAAGAAACAGGGAGGAGCAACACAATTACTGAAGTTAAATATACTCTAGAAGGAATCAATAACAGAATAACTGAGGCAGAAGAACAGATAAGTGAGCTAGAAGATAAAATAGTGGAAATAAGTGCCAGGGCGCAGAGTAAAGAAAAAAGAATGAAAAGAATTGAGGACAGTCTCAGAGACCTCTGGGAAAACATTAAGTGCAACACATTTGAATTATAGGGGTCCCAGAAGAAGAAGAGAAAAGAAAAGGGACTGAGAAAATATTTGAAGAGATTATAGTTGAAAACTTCCCTAATATGAGAAAGGAAATAGTCAATCAAGTCCAGGAAACACAGAGAGTACCACCCAGGGTAAACCCAAAGAGAAACACACCAAGAAACGTATGAATCAAACTATCAAAAATTAATTACAAAGAAAAATATTAAAAGCAGCAAGGGAAAAGCAGATAACAACAACAAATAACATACAAGGGAATCCCTATAAGGTTAACAGCTGATTTTTTAGCAGAAACTCTGCAAGTCAGAGGGAGTGGCAGGACATAGTTAAAGTGATAAAAGGGAAAAACCTACTACCACGATTACTCTACCCAGCAAGGATCTCATTCAGATTCAACAGAGAAATTAAAACCTTTACAGATAAGTAAAAGTTAAGAGAATTGAGCACCACCAAACCAGCTTTACAACAAATGCTAAAGGAACTTCTCTAGGCAGGAAACACAAAAGAAGGAAAAGACCTGCATTTACAAACCCAAAACAATTGAGAAAATGGTAATAGGAAAATACATATTGATAATTACCTTAAATGTAAATGTATTAAATGCTCCAACCAAAAGACGTGGACTGGCTGA
Organism: Lipotes vexillifer; assembly: GCF_000442215.2. NCBI lineage: Eukaryota > Metazoa > Chordata > Mammalia > Artiodactyla > Lipotidae > Lipotes > Lipotes vexillifer. The sequence goes on along the minus strand of NW_006792268.1, from coordinate 220,059 downwards.
ATGGATACAAAAACAAGACCCATACATGTGCTGTGTACAAGAGACCCACTTCAGGCCTAGGGACACATACAGACTGAAAGTGAGGGGATGGAAAAAGATATTCCATGCAAATGGAAATCAAAGAAAGCTGGAGTAGCAATTCTCATATCATACAAAATAGGCTTAAAGAAAAGACTATTATAAGAGACAAAGAAGGACACTACATAATGATCAAGGGATCGATCCAAGATTAAGATATAACAATTGTAAATATTTATGCACCCAACATAGGAGCACCTCAATACATAAGGCAAATGCTAATGGCCATAAAAGAGGAAATCGACAGTAACAAAATCATAGTAGGGGACTTTAACACCCGACTTTCACCAATGGACAGATCGTCCAAAATGAAAATAAATAAGTAGACACAAGCTTTAACTGATACATTAAACAAGATGGACTTAATTCATCTTTATAGAACATTCCATATATGGACATGTCCATATATGGACACTCCATATTCTGTTGTTCCAAACAATAACAGAATACACTTTCTTCTCAAGTGCTCATGGAATATTCTCCAGGATAGATCACATCTTGGGTCACAAATCAAGCCTTGGTAAATTTAAGAAAATTGAAATCATATGAAGTATTTTTTCCAACCACAACACTATGAGACTACATATCAATTACAGGAAAAAACTCTGTAAAAAGTACAAACACATGGAGGCTAAACAATACTAAATAAACAAGAGATCACTTAAGAAATCAAAAAATACCTGGAAACAAATGACAATGAAAATGCAATGACCCAAAACCTATGGGATGCAGCAAAAGCAGTTCTAAGAGGGAAGTTTATAGCAATACAATCCTACCTCAAGAAACAAGAAACATCTCAAATAAACAACCTAACCTTACACCTAAAGCAGTTAGAGAAAGAAGAACAAAAAACCCCCAAAGTCAGAAGAAGGAAAGAAATCATAAAGATCAGATCAGAAATAAATGAAAAAGAAATGAGGAAACAATACCAAAATCAGTAAAACTAAAAGCTGGTTCTTTGAGAAGATAAACAAAACTGATAAACCATTGTCCAGACTCATCAAAAAAAAAAAAAGGAGAAGACTCAAATCAACAGAAATAGAAATGAAAAAGAAGTAACAGCTGACACTGCAGAAATAAAAAGTATCATGAGGAATTACTACAAGCAACTATATGCCAATAAAATGGACAACCTGGAAGAAATGGACAAATTCTTAGAAAAGCACAGCCTTCTGAGACTGAACCAGGAAGAAATAGAAAATATAAACAGACCAATCAAAAGCACTGAAATTGAGACTGCTAAAAAATCTTCCAACGAACAAAAACCCAGGACCAGATGGCTTCCCAGGTGAATTCTATCAAACATTTAGAGAAGAGCTAACACCTATCCTTCTCAAACTCTTCCAAAATATAGCAGAGGGAGGAACACTCCCAGACTCATTCTACAAGGCCACCATCACCCTGATACCAAAACCTGGAAAAGATGTCATGAGAAAAGAAAACTACAGGCCAATATCACTGATGAACATAGATGCAAAACTCCTCAACACAATACTAGCAAACAAAATCCAGCAGCACATTAAAAGGATCATATACCATGATCAAGTGAGGTTTATCCCAGGAATGCAAGGGTTCTTCAGTATACACAAATCAATCAATGTGATACACCATATTAACAAATTGAAGGATAAAAACCATATGATCATCTCAATAGATGCAGAAAAAGCTTTTGACAAAATTCAGCATCCATTTATGACAAAAACTCTCCAGAAAGTAGGCATAGAGGGAACCTACCTTAACATAATAAAGGCCATATATGATATATCCACAGCCAACGCCATTCTCAATGGTGAAAAACTGAAACCATTTCCTCTAAGATTAGGAACAAGACAAGGTTGCCCATTCTCACCAGTACTATTCAACATATTTTTGGAAATTTTAGCCACAGCAATCAGAGAAGAAAAAGAAATAAAAGGAATCCAAATCATAAAAGAAGAAGTAAATCTGTCACTGCAGATGACATGATACTTTACATAGAGGCTCCTAAAGATGCTACCAGAAAACTACTAGAGCTAATCAGTGAATTTAGTAGAGTAGCAGGATACAAACTTAATGCACAGAATCTCTTGCATTCCTATACACTAATGATGAAAAATCGGAAAGAGAAATTAAGGAAACATTCCCATTTACCATTGCAATGAAAAGAATAAAATACCTAGGAATAAACCTACCTAAGGAGACAAAAGACCTGTATGCAGAAAGCTATAAGATACCAAAGAAATAAATTAAAGATGATACAAACAGATGGAGAGATATACTGTGTTCTTAGATTAGAACAATCAACATTGTGAAAATGACTATACTACCCAAAGCAATCTACAAAATCAGTGCATCCCTATCAAACTGCCAATGGCATTTTTCACAGAACTAGAACAAAAAATTGCAGAATTTGTATGGAAACACAAAAGACCCCAAATAGCCAAAACAATCTTGAGAAGGAAAAACGGAGCTGGAGGCATCAGGCTACTAGACTTCAGACTATACTACAAAACTATAGTAATCAAGACAGTATGGTACTGGCACAAACACAGAAATATAGATCAATGCAACAGGATAGGAAGCCCAGAGATAAACCCATACACATATGGTCATGTTATCTTTGATAAAGGAGGCAAGAGTATACAATGGAGAAGAAACAGCATCTTCCATAAGTGGTCCTGGTAAAACTGGACAGCTACATGTAAAACAATGAAATTAGAACACTTCCTAACACCATAAAGAAAAATAAACTCAAAATGGATTAAAGACTGAAATGTAAAGCAAGACACTCTAAAACTCTTAGAGGAAATGATAGGCAGAACACTTTATGACATAAATCACAGGAAGATCCTTTTTGACCCACCTCCTAGAGAAATGGAAATAAAAACAAAAATAAACAAATGGGACCTAATGAAACTTAAAAGATTTTGCACAGCAAAGGAAACCATAATCAAGACTGAAAGACAACCTTCAGAATTGGAGAAAATATTTGCAAATGATGCAACTGACAAAGGATTAATCTCCAAAATATACAAGCAGATCATGGAGCTCAATATCAAGAAACAAACAACCCTATCCAAAAATGGGCAGCAGACCTAAATAGACATCTCTCCAAAGAAGATCTACAGATAGCAAACAAACACGTGAAAGGATGCTCAACATCACTAATCATTAGAGAAATGCAAATCAAAACTACAATGAGGTATCACCTCACACCAGTCAGAATGGCCATCATCAAAATATCTACCAACAATAAATGCTGGAGAGTGTGTGGAGAAAAGGGAGCCACCTTGCACTGTTGGTGGGAATGTAAATTGATACAGCCACTATGGAGAACTGTATGAAGGTTCCTTGCAAAACTAAAAATAGAACTACCATATGACTCAACAATCCCACTACTGAGCCTATACCCTGAGAAAACCATAATTCAAAAAGAGTCATGTACTACAATGTTCATTGCAGCACTATTTACAATAGCCAGGACATGGAAGCAACTTAAGCATCCATTGACAGATGAATGGATAAAAAAGTTGTGGCACATATATACAATGCAATATTACTCAGCCATAAAAAGAAACAAAATTGAGTTATTTGTAGTGAGGTGGATGGAAATGGAGGCTGTCATACAGAGTGAAGCAAGTCAGAAAGAGAAAAAGAAATACCATATGCTAACACATATATGTGGAATCTGAAAATAAAATGTTTCTGATGAACCTAGGGTCAGGACAGGAATAAAGACACAGATGTAGAGAATGGTTTTGAGGACAGAGGGCTGGGGAAGCGTAAGCTGGGACACAGTGAGAGAGTGGCATGGATATATATACACTACCAAATGTAAAATACATAGCTAGTGGGAAGCAGCTGCATAGCACAGCGAGATCAGCTCAGTGCTTTGTGACCACCTAGAGGGGTGGGATATGGAGGGTGGGAGGGAGATTCAAGAGAGAGAGGGTATGGGGATATACATATGCATATAGCTGTCTCACTTTGTTATACAGCAGAAACTAACACAACACTGTAAAGCCATTATACTCCATTAAAGATGTTAAAAAAAAAATACTAAACATGTAACTGTCTTACAATGTCCAATAATTGCATGCTGGGGCATTTATCCCATGAATGCTACCCTGCAATAAAAAGCACAAACTGCTAATACATTCCACAACATGGATCTGCAGGGAATTTTTCTGAGTGAGAAAATCCAATCCCGAAAGGTTACATGCTGTGTAATTCCTTTTATATAACATTATTGAAATGACAAAATTATGGAAATGGAGAACAGATTAGTGTTGCCAGAGATTGGGGTGGGGAGAGGGAGGGAGACAGGCATGACTACAGAGGTTCAGGGGGAGGGATCCTTTTGGTGACAGAATTGTTCTGTGTCTGGGCTGTATCCATGTCAGTATTCTGTATTTTACTATAGTTTTGAAAGATATTAACATGGAATCCCTCTGTATTATTTCTTAGAACTGCATGTCTACGTTGACCTCAAAGTAAAAATTTAACTAAAAAGTCAAGGTCATGGGCTTCCCTGGTGGTGCAGTGGTTAATAATCCGCCTGCCAATGCAGGGGACATGGGTTCAAGCCCTGGTCCAGGAAGATCCCACGTGCTGCAGAGCATCTAAGCCCGTGCGCCACAGCTACTGAGCTTGCACTCTAGAGCCTGTGAGCCACAACTACTAGCCCACGTGCCACAGCTATTGAAGCATGCATGCCTAGAGCCCATGCTCCACAATAAAAGAAGCCACTTCAATGAGGAACTTGTGCACCACAAAGAAGAGTAGCCCCCGCTCACTGCAACTAGAGAAAGCCAGCATGGAGCAACGAAGACCCAACAGAGCCAAAAAATAAAAATTAATTAATTAATTAATTAATTAAAAAAAATTAAGGTCACATTATCACCTCAATTAGTAAGAGACAGATTGTTGGGGAAATCCATGTAAATAAAACATGTCTAGTCTTTTCTGTTGGTTTACCACTATGAGCTAGTTATGCTAGCATATGTTTGCTCACTTATATTCATGATACCACACTGACTGCTATATAGTGGTGAAAAGTTTTAATCTAGGGATGCTTCCATCTGAAATGTATAAAGTGCTTTTTCTGTCAATAATCAGCATTAATAAGTGATTAAATTTTTCTTTTTCTTATTGTTACTTTTTCAGATGATCTCTGTTTATCAGCATCTGGAAATGTATGTGTCATTTATATACTACAATTTCCAAATTCATTAGAGAAATAGAAAAGGGATTCAGGTACAGAATAAAAAGAGTGATTAGGAGAGATTGTTTACCACTTTTAAGTACAAATATCTCAATTAAACAACCATGAACTATTCCTCACATGTGTCAGTTACAAGTTAGGAATTACTGTGGTTAGCACCTTAAAACTATGCCCAATTTAAGGCAGCAGTAATACAATAGTAATGCAAACTCAAAGCTTCATTATAAAAATTATGAGAAACAAAAACTTTTAAAAATATTCAGACCCAACCATAGTTTGTCTGCATGTGGAGTAGTCTGTGCAGTGTTGTTTTTCATGAATCCTAACTTATACTACCGAACCAAACATAAATCTGCTTGCCTGCCTCATAGCAAAGCCAATTTACTGACACTGGTTGTAGAGAAGGAAAGTACAGCATTTATTGCAGGGTCAAGCAAGGAGAATGGGTGGCTCATGCTCAAAAGATCCAAACTCTCTGATGGCTTCTGGGGAAGGGTTGTTTTTTGTTTGTTTGTTTGTTTTGCGGTACATGGGCCTCTCACTGTTGTGGCCTCTCCTGTTGCGGAGCACAGGCTCTGGATGCACAGGCTCTGGATGCACAGGCTCAGTGGCCATAGCTCACAGGCCTAGCTGCTCCACAGCATGTGGGATCTTCCTGGACCAGGGCATGAACCCGTGTCCCCTGCATCGGCAGGTGGACTCTCAACCACTGCACCACCAGGGAAGCCCTGGGGAAGGGTTTTTAAAAGCAAGGTGAGGGAGAGGGTTGTGGGGTGCCTGATCCGCTCATGGACATTCTTCTGACTGGTTGGTGGTAAGGTAGTCAGGAGTCAACGTCATCAACCTTCTGGTTCCAACCAGTCTTGGGTCTACATGCTGGTGGTCAGCAGTTAACTTCTTCCACCTGGTGGGAAGTTTTAATACCCTCAAAACAACTCAAGGTTATGGCTCAGGATATTATATAAAGCCTTTACAGAGGAACTAAAGGCCCTTGACTTTGTTTTATGACTAAACTATTATTATTTTGTCTTGCTTGACTGTTTTTCTTTGTTCTGCATTTCTCTGATTAAATTTGCTCTTTTCAATTTGGGGGAGCCCAATGAGGCTAAATCTTTTCTACAAACAAGCAGGGGACACAGAGGTGGGGAGTCTGTCACCAGGAAAGCTCCTCAGGGTTGGCTGGTTTTCACTGATGGAGTTAAAATGGTGCAATATGACAGCTGAAATGACCAAGCAGATGAGTGGGATGTTGTTGGAGGACTAACTGAAGGGTTTTGAACTTTTTCATCAGGACTCAATGTATGTTTGAAGCAAGATGGGTAGAAGAAGCAAGCAAGGGAGTAAAGGGTGTGATAAAAATCTGTTAGTCCTGAAGCATGTAGTTTGTTGATTATAGGCTTGTTCAGTTCAACCTATATTTCACCAAATTTAGCAGTGCTAGATCCTGAAAGCATCTTATGCATGTAGAAACAATTGAGTTAAATAGAAGTCTTATCTTAATCATTAAAATCTAGATATCAGCAACTTTATTGCTTTTCTTACCACATCAATCCTTATGAATTTTAAGCAACATGGCAACAGTGCCCTAGTATAAGACCTGCAGCTTGACCATCAGCCAGAGCTAGGTAGAGGGCAGTGCCCTTCACCTGACCTTATGACGTCTCTTCATCTGACTGGTGTTGGACTATATAATTGCCATAGGAAGGTTTTGACAATAAGTCAGGTATTGGACCTGGCAGGTAAAATTCAGTTAGCCTCAACATTCTAGAATTCTTCTGTTTTTTCCTCTCATTTTGTAGCATGCAGTACATTGTATCAAATGATGCACATATATTTTTACTTTTATAAAGCATTATACTTTCATACCTCTGACCTATTATTAAAAGCAAGTACTAGAATGGCATGTTATAAATGATAGTTTCATATTCTTATAGACAAAGAAATTTATTTATATCATACCAACTTATATGAAATTCTGATGAATATCAGTTATTATTTGTACTGGGATTTAGAATTTATGAAAATAAATTTTAAAAGGCTTGTGGTTTCCTGATTCAGTTCTCTGTTCCAGGAGAGTTTAACATTCCTTCCTCTACTTTTTAGTTCCTCCTTCCCAGAGCTCATCACACATGATACACTCCCCGCCTCTGGGACATAGAGAGAATTAAATTCTCAGCAAATTCAGGTCTTTCCCTTATATATACCATGTCCCTATTCATGTTTTTTCTCTACCTGAAAATCTATCTCTTTTCTTTTATTCTCTTTTGTCTCTTTCGTTCCCTTTTGTCTCCCTTCCCTCTCCCCTTCTCTCTGCCTTCTCACTATGCAAAATGTAGCATATTTCTCAGATTTCTAGTAAGTTTATTATTCTCTAAGTAAGTTTATTATTTCTTATAACTTGGAATAACAATAAGGCAAAAAGACAAGTAGAGATTTTTACAGCCCTTGTGAATGATGTTATAATAAAATTATAAGCTCTCCCAATAAAACTAGCATAATTCTTCATGGCCTCATAGGCCCATTGCTCTAATAGGGAAAGTAATAAATCTATATGATGTTCTTGATTGCTGAATTTTCAATTTGGATACTTGATTTACCAGACAGATATAATAATATGCATTTAGGCAGTTCCCAAGTGACTTAAAATAGGCTGAAGAGTTTTATGCATATGCTATCCAAATTAAAGTCAGCCATAACTTCTGCTCTATATTTTTCACTTCTGATCATTTCCTTTTATGATGAAGTGGAGAGACTCCCCAAATATGATGAGTTCAAATCTAAAATGAGAGAGATGCCACAGATGAGGACTTTTGGGGAAATGGAGAAGCAAGCATGTTTGCACACTTCAGTTATACATTGCAGCTTATTTTACTTCCAAGTCAGACTCCATGTGGGGTGGTCAGGGTTGGCAGGGGGTGTCAAGGCAACTGGTTCCAGTAATGGCCTATCTCCTTGAGCAGCACAGCACCATGAACCAGGGCCTAAACAAGAGCCAGTTGGAAGGAAGCCTGCAGGAGGCTCAGAAGTTCATTCAGATATATGAGGTGGTACGGCCAGTGACCACAGTGCATCCCACATGGAGGTTAACAGCCATTTTCCCCATATGACCATGGGTTTGGTACAGAGCAAGAACCTGCTCACCACATCATATATTTGGCCACAGGTAGGTGCTCTCCCTTCTCTGATTTTGTGTTTAAAATTCTAAACATATGGGAATTCCCTGGCGGTCCAGTTAGGACTCGATGCTTCCAATGCAGGGGAAATGGATTTGATCCCTGGTTGGGAACTAAGATCTCACAAGCCTTGTGGCATGGCCAAAAATAATATTCTAAACATTCAATTTCAGTGTCAAGCTTTCGGTCTCTCTTTTTTCCTCACAGGCAGCAAATTCACAATGCTCCCTCATCTTTGTCTTCTGTGGTACTTGCAGGAAATCTTAACTTTTCTTTTTCCATGCTTTGTTTACTTTGATTGGAAAGATAATACTTATACCTTTGCTACTGCTTCTTCACTTTTGATAACATAAGGCTTTTTGATAAGATCTTTTAAATGTAATTTTGTGTAATTTAAGACAATAGCACTTTTTGTTAGTTGACATTTTAAGTGAAATATAATCTTGTGTTTGTCATGATAATTTCTTGTCTTTTCAAAGATAATATAGCAAAATATTTTTGTTGTAGAATAGTACAGCATTCCTGGAACTATTTCCTTTGTATTTATTCCCTTAGGGACAAATAACAGAGCATTTTATTAAAAATCTAGGGGAAAATACTCATTAGGTATTACAACTAAGCCTGACCAATTTCCAAAGTAACATTGTAGTAGTACATAAGTAATGCAGGAATGTTCCATCTCTTTGTTAAATACACGTACAACTCAAGGTAATTCAGACTAGCTTCTGGAGGCTTCTTGCAGTTCTGCATGCTCATCCTTTATATTGGATGCCCTTGGCCTGGAATGTACTCACTTCCTCTCCATTCCCACCAATACTTTGTCTAGGAAACAATGTATTCACCCTTCAGGTCCTGTTTAATTAGTATAATTAGTACTTTCTCGGGAAACAAAATATCCACTATTTTATCTTAATAATAATTGACATTTCTTAGTAAAAATTCTCATTTTATAATTATACATTTATCAGTTTGTTTATTTTATTCACTGAGTCACTAAAATTTATGGAATTTTTACTATTTTGTGGTTTATCTGAACACTGATAAGTAAGACGGTGAACAGACTGGCAGCGTCCTGCTCTCTTGGAACTTACATTCCAGTGGGGACAGCAGAAAATGAACCAACCAATAACTCTGTGACAGTGGCCATGTGAAGGTGATGTGTATTTCCATTAGTTTATAATTACATGGTTTTGGAAGCTTCTGATGACTTTTAATGAAATTGGGTTTGTAGTTTAATTCTGGAAGAGTCAACTTGTTTAATCACTATTCAAAACCTGCATATGAAGGTATAAAGGTGTCTATATATATATATATATATATATACTTATATATTTATTCCATATACTGTGTTTGAATGGAACCTCAATCTGGTTCTATTACCTAAATTACAGACTCCTAAATGAAATGATCATCAGCATCAGTTGCTTTTTAAACAGTACAACCATCTGGAAACTTGAACGCTGAGTCTGTCTTGAACGATCTCACGACGAGACCAGTGCTCTTCCTGGACACTGCCAGGAGGGGATTAGCTCAGACCTCAGCAGCAGCAAGGGTTCCAGGGTGTCTGATCATGTCAGGGCCTGCAATGGACTCATCCACAGGCTTGTTTTCTGTTTGTTTATTTGTTTTCAATTATCAGCTATTTACAAATTGAAATTATATGGCATACATAATCAAGATGTTGCTAAGTCAAATCAGAGTTAGAAATTTTGGTAAAATACCCATACATACCAATAACTCTTCTGGTTATCATTACCAGTTACCATTTTTCACTAGTTACGTGGTTTGTTAAACTCAGGGGGAAGAGGTGTTTACAATGGGTGAAGGTACCTTCCAGCAGAACAAAGCTGTGGATGCACAGCATCCTAAAGTTACAGCCCTGCTCCAAACCATATGCAGTGACTCAGGGCAGACACATAAAATGTTCTGGAAGCTGGATTCCCAGACAGCTTTTAAGATTGTTCAGACTAGCTTGACAATTCTATCTTCATCACCTCTACAAATTACAAGTTTTATGTCTTAACTAACTTCTGGAGCTTTTAAAATATATTTAGAAGGAGGTGTGCTGAAAGAATCAGTTTAATTTTTTGGGTTAGGACTTTAGAAAAGGAATCTAAGTTTGGAGATAAGTTTATTTTCTCACACTTCAGTTTACTTGAACAAACACAAATTGGAGAAAACTTGCCAATGGCCATTTAAAAAGTTGGTTTATTTTATTTGTCAGTATTACCCAACAATTCAAGTGATTGTGATGCAGTTCACGGTGCATCTCACAGTTCATGGGGCATTTCCTTGCTGCCTACCATAAAGCTAAATCAAACAGCCTTTCCCAGACACATTCCAGGCCCATTTTCTTGTGGTGCCCTTGTCTCTCTGCTGTTAGAAATTATCAGGGCACATTATCTGGGCACTGTCTGGGTAGACCTTTTTGCAACTTCTTTGAAGGTCTTCTCAGATCAGGAGGCAAAGTAGTAAATGGTGACTCCTGTAGAATGCTGATGACTGGAGTTCTATAAATAACTGAGTCTTATATCCAATAGCTGCTCAGTTTCCTCTCAGCAAACATGAAAGTAGTGTTCACCATTCATATAATCTGGGAATTGTTTCCTTCCTTGACTTCCAGAACACTGTCTCTTCTGACCCTTCCCCTCCCTCTATGACTATTCTTTTTTGGTTCCACTTCATCTGCCTGCCTGTCCCTCCATGTGTCTGTTTCTTGAGCTCTGCTCATGGCCATGGTTAGATGGGCTTTCATGAGTTGTGGGCAGCATGTTGGGTCCATGAAGAAGGATAAAGTCTGGAATCCAGGACAGTCACCTCGCCTTTGTTGGTCAACCAGACAGCAGTGAGTGATAGGGATTTCAAGTTGCCTTTTGTCCCCACTCATTATTTGTTGCTATCTTGTCCATGTTAATACCTATTAAGATAAAAGTATAATTACGTGACTGTGTTGGAATAGATAGTTTCAAGAACAGAGGCAGTCTTTTTCTTTTTCTTTTTTTGAACTCCATTCCACCCAATCAAAAAGGATATGAATTATGGTAGACTTTGCCTTGTGTGAAGAGTTGTAATAAATAATAATCCAGTAGTATTTTACTTTAACATATAAACTTCTACAACTCAAAATATAATAGAATAAAGCTCCTCAATTCTATCATTCCATACTTTGGCTACTGAGTCTAATAGTAGCCACTTCACTCTAACAGTATTTACTTTGCAGTAGAGTTTAGCCTAAGACATAATTGCCTTGAACTCCAGACAAAGATTTTAATTAATAAAATTAAAAAGGTCACAGTTATGCAGTGACTCTGAATACATACCTCTGGTTTGTTATACCATATGTTATACACTCAATAAATACTTAAAATAAAATTGTTTTGTACATGGAGGCTCTGGCCATCCTTTAAGCTTAGAGGTTTTGTTGGCTATCGGGAGATGGGCTCCACTGTGTTCATTCAAAATAATATGATGCAGAGGACTAATTTCAACATATGGAAAACAAAACAAAACAAATAAAACAAGGTCATGAAGTGGGGAGTCAAGGTGGTGTCAATTCATGGCTTCAATAAAATGCCTTGGTGGCCTTATATATTGATCAGTAGCCATAAAGCCTTGACTCTTAAAAGTTCTTGGAAATAAAAGTCTTTCCTTATCATTTCATCACTCTCTTTTCTATTTAGAACTCAGTGGTGCTAAGATTAAATAGGCTTTAAGACTTCTCAGATGCTGCAGAATTGGGGAAATCTATGGAAAGAAAATGGGAAAAATGTGTATACTGACTGCTAAATGAAGATCAAATTAGTTCTTTTATACTGTAGAGTGTTCCGTTATTTGCTACACCTACCAATCTTCCCACTATGATTTTGGCTGGTTTATTACTAAATTTGGCATGTTGAAAGTATTGAACAAAGTTGGATATATTGGTAACAATATATCCACATTCTTTTATAGATTTAAAATTATAGACAGCAACTTTTGTTTTCTAAACTCATGCAAATAGCTGACAACTTGAAATAGAAAATAACTTACAAGTTATATAACTTAAAACTTAAAAATTACATACAGAAAATGGTCAGGAATTAATATTAAGTACAAAAGTAATAACTTTTGACTGCTGACATAATAAAAAGATAATATACTGACCTTCACAGTTTTCAAAACACAAATTCAGGGCTTCCCTGGTGGCTCAGTGCTTGAGAGTCCGCCTGCCGATGCAGGAGACGCGGGTTCGTGCCCCGTTTCGGGAGGATCCCACATGCCGCGGAGCGGCTGGGCCCGTGAGCCATGGCCGCTGAGCCTGCGCGTCCGGAGCCTGTGCTCCGCAAATGGGAGAGGCCACAACAGTGAGAGGCCCGCATAACGCATGGAAAAAAAAAAAAAAAAAGCACAAATTCATCTGATTTTGGCAATATCTTTTCAGTTCCACAGAACTGAATTTTACTAGCACAGACATCAAGATACCTGTAGCATATAACACAGACAAGTGTGCAGTGGAGGTGATTTCAGGCCTGTTGACGCTCACTCTTGATGAATTTAGACTAAACAATACTGGGCCCTGGTGGGATTAATATTAGCATTAATTATATAATTAATATTAATTATATAAGTTATCTTACTATTTTATTAAGCTCTTTGCTTCTCATACCTCAGTCTTCTTCATGAATATTAAAACCAATCTAAGTACAAGTTAAAATAGTAATAATAATAAAAATAAATCAATAAATAAAATGGAGCTCTATTTCCTAAAATTAGAGATGAGATCTTAAGTGATAAAAGTTCTAATGCCATAGGGCATTTTTACTTTATGCTTTAACTTACACTGAGTAATGTTTTAGAAATATCACTTGGAATCTAGAATCTTGAAAAGATTATTTCATTTTTTTCAAGATCTACTTTCTTAGTAACTTTCAAATATGTAATACAGTATTATTAACTATTGTTTAAGGATTACTTTTTTAAATAAGTCAATAACAGGAAAAACCATATTTAGAATGAAACTCTGTGATGAAGATGGTTGTGAGCATAGTAAATAGCCCTCAAGAATGATATAAAGTATTTGGTGATCTATTCTCCACTACATAAAACTTTTTAGTTTTCCAGCACTCTAACTTAAAATGATAGTGCATTGAATAGGGGATAAGAAAGGAAAAGTCTGTCAAAAAAGTACAATTGCTGCCCAAATAGAAATAAGAATTAGTTTCCTCTTAACTGTTTGGATATATTTTCCTGAATCAATCTTCCCTTTGTCTTCTAATCTAAGCCATTTAAAAAACTGAAAGTAAGTTTATATTTAAATAATATCCAATACCAGTTTTATTCAGTATGCTTAAGAAAAGCTATATACAGATTTTTAAAAGTAAATATAACTAAAAAGCCTAAATAATTGTGTCTACAAATGCTAAAAGTCATTGTGCATAGAGTTAACATAGCAGACCTGAGACTGCCATCCTTAGGAAGACCGGTTTGCAAAGTTCATGCTTTGCAGCTTCTGGGAACTTGGCTGGTAACTATGCCCTGCACTGATATAGAACTTTCCCTAAATGATAAGAGTGGCTCACTGTGCCTAGACTGTACAAACAATGTAGTTTATGTGGAACACCTGCTTTCTTCCTGGGAGACTAAAAGTTCTGTCTCATGGTTGTAGAGGGTGCCTATGAGTTGGCCAAAAATCCATGGTCACTGACTCTCTAATGAGCTTCCCTGGTAGAGGACACTTTACCTATATTGTCACAGCTCACTGCTGGGGGAATTAACCTTGTCCTGTGTGACTCACTGGGAGAGGACTTGGAATTTCGTGCCTGGTTTCCTCCAGATCTCATTCCCTTGTGTCCTTTCCCTTTGTCCTTTGTAGCTGTCAGTGTAATAAATCTTAGTTATGAGTACAACTATATTCTGAGTAATGTGAATTCTTTTAACAAATCACTGAACCTAGGGATTATCTTGGAGACCCCAGATACAGACACAGGAATGTAAAGTAGTTGTGTTTTTTCTTCAAGTAAAAATACTAACTAACACATATCTGATCAATATCTTTGCAAATTCCCACGTTATTATTTTTTTAAAATATTGCTCACATGTATTATTTATCACATCAAGGAAAGTATTAACATATCACTGGGCACTGAAGAAAACAGGCTAACTGTTGAGATCATCAGTTACTGAGGAAAAAAATAATTGGTCAAGGTAGGCAGTATAGGTTTTATTTTGTATGCTGGTTTTTAAATTGTGGTTGCAGCTGGTATTTAAAAACTACTCAAGGATGCAGAGTTAATTGATAAGCATGACAAAAAGGACAGTTAAATGACGGTTGACATTCTGAGTGATCTGTAATGTTAACTGTACTGAGAGCTGTACATGCACTGCCTCATGTAATCTTTTCAGCAACTTCCAAGTTACGCAGTATTATAATCTCCAAGGTACAAGTGACAATATTGAGATGAAAAGGGGTTAAATGACCTGCAGATATTGGTCAGCTGGTCAGTGGCAGAGCCATGTCTCCACATCAGGCTGTCAGACTGCACAGCTCCAGTGCCTAACCACTGTGATTAATTTCCCCGAATTATAAACTGGTCATGGCAGCCACTGGAGATGCTGTTAATGCAGACAGGCTTGGGTTACAGATGTCTATCTTCAGTATATAGAAGAGCGCACCTCTCACTGTTCAAGGTACAAGGGCTACAACTCCTACTTTGAGTCTCTGCTCTTTGGGAAAGTAAATGGGGTGAGGTTATCTGAACTGTAGTTTGGAAGAGTAGGGGAAGGTGGAATTGTGCGGAGACTCTTGCCACCTTAAATTTCACTACCTCCAACTCAGGAATGTGTAAAATACCAAGTTTTCATGACCTCTTCTTTTCAGTTCTTGTTCTCATCTCTCCCAACCTCAAAAGTGGCTGATGAGGGGTAATTTGGCAGGGAGGAGAATTGCTTCTTGATTTTATCTCCACATCAACTCCTGAATTATTTAAGATCACTTGCTATTATTGTCCTTAACAAAGCATCTGTGACTTCTAAGAAATAAAAGTGACTTCTCTTTTATTAAACTGCTCTTAAATTTTACATTAAATCCCCTACATACAAACGAGTTCTGTTCCAAGAGTGTGTTCTTAAGTCCGATTTGTTCCTAAGTCCAACAAAGTTACCCTAGGTACCCAACTAACACAATTGGCTATATACCGCTGCTTTTATGCTTGCTTCCACACATCCTTGGCTTAAAATAAAGATACTGTACTACTCTATACAGTACTGCACAGTAAAGTACACAAAAGCACAAGCACTTGTAGAGGATGCACGCACGTAGGAATGTACGCCAGACACATGAACTAACTTATGTGATTGGAAGTGAGAATGCACATTTGCATCTTTGAAACTTTGCAACCTGAAGGTTCGTATGTAGGGGACTTACTGTATTTTCTCCAAGTGTTTTTTATTTGATGTGGGAAAAAGTCATCTCCAGCATCGTTTAGATGATTTAGAGGACACCATCAAGGTGCTTCTGACGATGCAAAAATTACTCATGAAAGGCATTAAAAAAAAATCTTAAAAATGAGATGTGTAATTTTGCCTGACCATTGTATGTGTTCTCTTTAGGTAATATTTCTCTTCACATTTGATTTCCTTTCAGATATTTGAGTAGTTTTCCCCCCAACTTTATTGATGAATAATTAACAAATATGATTGTTTACATTTAAATTGTACTATGTGATGATTTGATATATTTTTGAATGGGAGCAGAATTTACCACCTCAAAATATACCTCTTTGGCATAATGATTATTTTAAAGAAGGTCTGAAAAATGAGTATGTTACCCTTTTGTAAGACACATTTATATTTCTGAGTAGAAATTACCCCCCAATCCTATCCAATATCTTCTTTTGTCTTTAGCTGGAAATGTTACTTAAGATGGTGACTTGGACCATTTCAAAGAGTTATTCAGTTTTCCTGGGTATCTTCCATGTATACAGGAGGTATACATGTTATTAAACCTCTGTTTGTTTTTGTACTGTTAATCTATTCTTTATTATAGTGGGTGTCTCAGCCAAGATCCTTGTAGGATAGAGGGAAA
This sequence comes from Lipotes vexillifer, assembly GCF_000442215.2. Classification (NCBI taxonomy): domain Eukaryota; kingdom Metazoa; phylum Chordata; class Mammalia; order Artiodactyla; family Lipotidae; genus Lipotes; species Lipotes vexillifer. The sequence goes on along the minus strand of NW_006792268.1, from coordinate 203,543 downwards.
ATTATTCTTTCCCCTCACACTTCTAATGACTAATCTACTGGCTCTGAGTTTGGGGGCTCTAACAAGCATTCTCTATGAAGGGAAATAAGATTAAAGCAGGTTGAGAAATAAAACACTTGGAACTTTGAGTCTCAGTGTTATGCTAGGTTACTATGTCTGCTTCCCATCAATGTTTTCTTCCCTAGAAATCATTCAGCCTCTCCCAGAGCATTTCTATAGCCAACATCATGGGGTCCACAAGATTATTCTTTCCCTTTTGAATTTTCTTGGTGTTTTATCAAAAATCAATTGACTATAAATGTGAGGGTTTATTTCTAGACTCTCAATTATATCCATTGATCTATATGTCTATTCTTATGCTAATACCACATTGTATTGAGTACTGTAGCTTTATAGTAAGTTTTTAAATTAAAAGTTTGAGTCCTCCAACTCTATTCTTGTTCTTTTTTTTTTTAACATCTTTATTGGAGTATAATTGCTTTACAATGGTGTGTTAGTTTCTGTTGTATAGCAAAGTGAATAAGCTATACATATACATATATCCCCATATCTCCTCCATCTTGCATCTCCCTCCCACCCTCCCTATCCCACCCCTCTAGGTGATCAGAATACACCGAGTTGATCTCCCTGTGCAATGTGGCTGCCTCCAACTAGCTATCTATTTTGCATTTGGTAGTGTATATATGTCCATGTCACGCTCTTACTTCGTCCCAGCTTACCCTTCCCCCTCCCTGTATCCTCAAGTCCATTCTCTACATCTGTGTCTGTATTCCTGTCCTGCCCCTAACTTCTACAGAACCTTTTTTTTTTTTACATTCCATATATATGTGTCAGCATACTGTATTTGTTTTTCTCTTTCTTACTTACTTCACTCTATGACAGTCTCTAGGTCCATCCACCTCATTACAAATAACTCAATTTTTTTTCTTTTTATAGCTGAATAATATTCCATTGTATATATGTGCCACATCTTCTTTATCCATTCATCCGACGGCGGGCACTTAGGTTGCTTCCATTTCCTGGCTGTTGTAAATAGAGCTGCAATGAACATTGTGGTACATGACTCTTTTTGAATTATGGTTTTCTCAGGGTGTATGCCTAGTAGTGGGATTTCTGTGTCGTATGGTAGTTCTATTTTTAGTTTTGTAAGGAACCTCCATACTGTTCTCCATAGTGGCTGTATCAATTTACATTCCCACCAACAGTGCAAGAAGGTTCCCTTTTCTCCACACCCTCTCCAGCATTTATTGTTTGTAGATTTTTTGATGATGGCCATTCTGACTGGTGTGAGGTGATACCTCATTGTAATTTTGATTTGCACTTCTCTAATGATTAGTGACATTGAGAATCCTTTCATGTGTTTGTTGGCAATCTGTATATCTTCTTTGGAGATATGTCTATTTAGATCTTCTGCCTATTTCTGGATTGGGTTGTTTGTTTTTTGATATTGAGTTGCATGAGCTGCTTGTATATTTTGGAGATTAATCCTTTGTCAGTTGCTTCATTTGCAAATATTTTCTCCCATTCTAAGGGTTGTCTTTTCATCTTGATTACGGTTTCCTTTGCTGTACAAAAGCTTTTAAGTTTCATTAGGTCCCATTTGTTTATTTTTGTTTTTATTTCCATTTCTCTAGGAGGTGGGTCAAAAAGGATCTTCCTGTGATTTATGTCATACAGTGTTCTGCCTTTGTTTTCCTCTAAGAGTTTTATAGTGGCTGGCCTAACATTTAAGTCTTTAATCCATTTTGAGTTTATTTTTGTGTATGGTGTTAAGGAGTGTTCTAATTTCATTCTTTTACATGTAACTGTTCAGTTTTCCCAGCACCACTTATTGAAGAGGCTGTCTTTTCTCCATTGTGTATACTTACCTCCTTTATCAAAAATAAGGTGACCATATGTGTGTGGGTTTATCTCTGGGCTTTCTATCCTGTTCCATTGATCTATATTTCTGTGTTTGTGCCAGTACCATACTGTCTTGATTACTGTAGCTATGTAGTATAGTCTGAAGTCTTGGAGCCTGATTCCTCCAGCTCTGTTTTTCTTTCTCAAGAAGAAAGAAAGAAAGTATTGCAAGTATTTTCTTTTTTTTCCTTGCTAGTGGTGTTTTTCCCAAATAGAAGCACACAGTGCAGGCCATCCCACCGTCATCTGGACAGAGTCCCAGCGCTCTATGGCTGGTGTGCCTTCCCCACTCAGTTCCGGCTCCTGGAGGTCCTCAGCCTGCCCACCAGTGGACCTGGTCCCCTGCTTTGGCTATTTGGGATCTTTTGTGTTTCCATACAAATTGTGAATTTTTTTATTCTAGTTCTGTGAAAAATGCCTCTGGTAGTTTAATAGGGATTCCATGGAATCTGTAGATTGCTTTGGGTAGTATAGTCATTTTCACATGGTTGATTCTTCCAATGCAAGAACCTGGTATATCTCTCCATCTGTTGGTATCATCTTTAATTTCTTTCATCAGTGTCTTATAGTTTTCTGCATACAGGTCTTTTGTAGGTTAATTCCTAGGTATTTTATTCTTTTTGTTGCAATGGTAAATGGGAGTGTTTCCTTAATTTCTCTTAAATATGTTTCATCATTAGTGTATAGGAATGTAAGAAATTTCTGTGCATTAATTTTGTATCCTGCTACTTTACTAAATTCCTTGATTAGCTCCAGTAGTTTTCTGGTAGCATCTTTAGGATTCTCTATGTGTAGTGTCATTTCATCTGCCAACAGTGACAGCTTTACTTCTTTTCTGATTTTGATTCCTTTTATTTCTTTTTCTTCTCTGATTGCTGTGGCTAAAAGTTCAAAAACTGTGTTGAATAATAATGGTGAGAGTGAGCAATCTTATCTTGTTCCTTATCTTAGAGGAAATGGTTTCAATTTTTCAGCATTGAGAATGATGTTGGCTGTGGGTTTGTCATATATGGCCTTTATTATGTTGAGATAGGTTCCCTCTATGCCTACTTTCTGGAGAGTTTTTATCATAAGTGGATGTTGAAATTTATCAAAAGCTTTTTCTGCATCTATTGAGATGATCATATAGTTTTTATCCTTCAATCTGTTAATATGGTGTATCACATTGATTGATTTGCATATACTGAAGAATCCTTGAATTCCTGAGATAAACCCCACTTGATCATGGTGTATGATCCTTTTAATGTGCTGCTGGATTCTATTTGCTAGTATTATGTTGAGGATTTTTGCATCTATGTTCATCAGTGATATTGGTCTTTAGTTATCTTTCTTTGTGACATCTTTGTCTGGTTTTGGTATCAGGGTGATGGTGGCCTCATAGGATGAGTTTGGGAGTGTTCATCCCTCTGCTATATTATGGAAGAGTTTGAGAAAGATAAGTGTTAGCTCTTCTGTAAATGTTTCATAGAATTCACCTATGGAGCCATCTGGTCCTAGGCTTTTGTTTGGTGAAGATTTGTAATCAGTGCTTGTGCTTGGTCTGTTTATATTTTCTATTTCTTCCTGGTTCAGTCTCAGAAGGTTGTGCTTTTCTAAGAATTTGTCCATTTCTTCCAGGTTGTCCATTTTATTGGCATAGAGTTGCTTGTAGTAATCCCTCATGATCCTTTTTATTTCTACAGTGTCAGTTGTTACTTCTCCTTTTTCATTTCTAATTCTGTTGATTTGAGTCTTCTCCCTTTTTTTTTTTATGATGAGTCTGGCTAATGGTTTATCAATATTGTTTATCTTCTCAAAGAATCAGCTTTTTGTTTTATTGATCTTTGCTATTGTTTCCTTCATTTCTTTTTCATTTATTTCTGATCTGATCTTTGTGATTTCTTTCCTTTTGCTAACACTGGGGGTTTTTTTGTTCTTCTTTCTCTAATTGCTGTAGGTGTAAGGTTAGGTTGTTTATTTGAGGTGTTTCTTGTTTCTTGAGGTAGTATTGTATTGCTATAAATTTCCCTCTTAGAACTGCTTTTGCTGCAACCCATAGGTTTTGGGTAATTGTGTTTTCATTGTCATTTGTTTCTAGGTATTTTTTGATTTCCTCTTTGATTTCTTCAGTGACCTCTTGTTTATTTAGTAGTGTACTGTTTAGCCTTCATGTGTTTGTTTTTTTTCCTGTAATTGATATGTAGTCTCATAGTGTTGTGGTTGGAAAAGATACTTCATAGAATTTCAATTTTCTTAAATTTACCAAGGCTTCCTTTGTGACCTAAGATATGATCTATCCTGGAGAATGTTCCATGAGCACTTGAGAAGAAAGTGCATCCTGTTGTTTTTGGATGGAATGTCCTATAAATATCAATTAAGTCTATCTTGTTTAAGGTATCATTTAAAGCTTGTGTTTCCTTATTTATTTTCATTTTAGATGACCTGTCCATTGGTGAAAGTGGGGTGTTAAAGTCTCCTACTATGGATGTGTTACTGTCGATTTCCCCTTTTATGGCTGTTAGTATTTGCCTTATGTATTGAGGTGCTCCTATGTTGGGTGCATAAATATTTACAATTGTTATATCTTCTTCTTGGATCAATCCCTTAATCATTATGTAGTGTCCTTCTTTGTCTCTTCTGATAGTCCTTATTTTAAAGTCTATTTTGTCTGATATGAGAATTGCCACTCCAGCTTTCTTTGATCTCCATTTGCATGGAATATTTTTTCCATCCCCTCACTTTCAGTCTGTATGTTTCCCTAGGTCTAACATGGGTCTCTTGTAGACAACATATATATGGGTCTTGTTTTTGTATCCATTCAGCCAGGCTATGTCTTTTGGTCGGAGCATATAATCCATTTACATTTAAGGTAATTATCGATATGTATGTTCCTATTACCATTTTCTTAATTGTTTTGGGTTTGTTATTGTAGGTCGTTTCCTTCTCTTGTGTTTCCTGCCTAGAGAAGATCCTTTAGCATTTGTAGTAAAGCTGATTTGGTGGTGGTGCTGTATTCTCTAGCTTTTGCTTGTCTGTAAAGGTTTTAATTTCTCCATTGAATCTGAATGAGATCATTGCTGGGTAGAGAATCTTGGTTGTAGGTTTTTCTCTTTCCTCACTTTAAATATGTCCTGCTACTCCCTTCTGTATTGCAGAGTTTCTGCTGTAAGATCAGCTGTTAACTTTATGGGGATTCCCTTGTATGTTATTTTTCCCTTGCTGCTTTTAATATTTTTTCTTTGTATTTAATTTTTGATAGTTTGATTAGTATGTGTCTTGGGGTGTTTGTCCTTGGATTTATCCTGTGTGGGACTCTCTGCACTTCCTGGACTTGATTGACTATTTCCTTTCCCATGTTAGGGAAGTTTTCAACTATAATCTCTTGAAATATTTTCTCAGTCCTTTTCTTTTTCTGTTCTTATTTTGGCATCCCTATAATTCAAATGTTAGTACATTTAACGTTGTCCCAGAGGTCTCTGAGACTGTCCTCAATTCTTTTTATTCTTTTTTCTTTGTTGTGGTCTGTGGTAGTCATTTCTACAATTTTATCTTCCAGGTCACTTATCCGTTCTTCTGCCTCAGTCATTCTGCTATTGATTCCTTCTAGAGAATTTTTAATTTCATTTATTGTGTTGTTCATCATTGTTTGTTTGCTCTTCAGTTCTTCTAGGTCCTTGTTAAATGTTTCTTGTATTTTCTCCATTCTATTTCCAAGATTTTAGATCATCTTTACTCTCATTACTCTGAGTTCTTTTTCAGGAAGACTGCCTATTTCCTCATTTGTTTGGTCTGGTGGGTTTTTGCCTTGCTCCTCTTCTGCTGTGTGTTTCTCTGTATTTTCATTTTGCTTAACTTATTGTGTTTGGGGTCTCCTTTTTGCTGGCTGCACGTTCATAGTTCCCGTTGTTTTTGGTGTCTGTCCCAGTGGGTAAGGCTTGTTCAGTGGTTTGTGTAGGCTTCCTGGTGGAGAGGACTGTTGCCTGTTTTCTGGTGGATGAGGCTGGATCTTGTCTTTCTTGTGGGCAGGACCACTTCTTGTGGTGTGTTTTGGGGTGTCTGTGATCTTATGATTTTTGGCAGCCTCTCTGCTAATGGGTGGGGTTGTGTTCCTGTGTTGCTAGTTGTTTGGCATAGGGTGTCCAGCATTGTTGCTTGCTGGTCGTTGAGTGGAGCTGGGTCTTAGCATTGAGATCGAGCTCTCTGGGAGAGCTTTAGTCATTTGATATTACGTGGAGCTGGGAGGTCTCTTGTGGACCAGTGTCCTGAAGTTGGCTCTTCCACATCAGAGGCACAGGCCTGATGCTCAGCTGGAGCACCAAGATCCTGTCAGCCACACGGCCAAATTCACAAAGCCAGACAGGAGAAGTGCTGGAAGTAACGTCTATGCTTGTGGCTCTGCTTAACCAGCTTAATACATCCTGATTGGATGCTCTTCTCCAAAAGTGGTGGAGAACCAAGGAAAACTTTGTTCTTTTTCTAGATTGTTTGGCTCTTTAGGCTCTTTTGCATTTCCAAATGAATTTTATATGCTTGTCAATTTCTGCAAAAATGCCAGCTGGAATTGGGTAGGGATTGCATTGAATCTATATATCAATCTGGGAAGTATTAAGTCTTCTGATCCATGAACATGGGATATCTTACCTTTTGTTTAAGTCTTCTTTGTTTCAACAGTATTTTCTGGTTTTCAGAGTATAAGTTTTGTATTCCTTTTATTAGATCTTTTTCTAAGAATTTTATTTTTTATGCTATTATAAATGGAATTTTTCTTAATTTCATTTTCATATTGTTCATTGCAACTAGCAAAACACTGGTGTATAATGCTTTTTATATTTCACTGTATTTGGTTTGCTAGTGTTTTGCTGAGGATTTTTGTGTCTCTGTTCATATGAGGTATTTGTCTTTAGTTTTCTTTTCTTCAGATATCTTTGTCTGGTTTTGATGTCAGCTATTATTTCTTTTGAAATAAACCTACATGTAGGTGATGGGAGTTGAGGATTCCCTTAAATGATAAAAGAAAGAGATTTGATAGACCTGGGAATGAGAGAATGATGTGTAACTGTTAATGTTATTGTTCTCACGTGAAATTCATTAGAGTAAACAGGTCTTCTTCAAATTGTCATGGGTTAATTTGTATATTTCCAGTCTCCTTTCCACCAGAATACCTGCAGTAAGACATGACTTGGAATAACAGCTTTATAGCAGTGCAGTGATAATCAGTGGCCAAATCTAAAAATAAACCTTTCCTGGGCCTATGGAAAACAATATTTTCTTCTTAGATATATATCATTATAAGAACTCATATGTTTTCTTTTCTTTTTTCCTTCTTTCTCTTCCTCTTACCTCTCTCCCTACCATTATCCTTTCATTTTTCTTTCTTTCTTTCTTTTTCTTTCTTTCTTTCTTTCTTTTTCTTTCTTCTTGGTTACTTCAAAAAATAGCAGAATACTCCATAGTGATTTAATAAACTGATCATTTTTAATGTTGGTTTATAATACTGTCATCCTTTTCTTGAAACATGTAATTATTAGCTGAAATATATTTCACACATTATTTTTATGTGAATTTTTCTTTACTTAAGGGCTTTTCTGAGGATTCTATTAGATAATCCCATAATTGTCACAAACATTAATAATAGATTAGCATAATTCTTAGGATCGGTAGAGCTAGTGTCTTTGAGAGCAGCCATATAATGAAAAGCACTGTTCTTATATGATTTTCTCAGATTTACCCTTTAGATTAAATAAGTACCTCCTCAGAGAAGCTGAGGACATGAACTTTGCTAATGAGTCATTTATGAGAAATCAGTGCAGCCTTTACTTAACCAACTACCTGAAAACAAGAATACCTGAAATTATAATTATGGAGAAACTGATCCTTGGAAACCAAATAAAAATCAATATGAAGAAGTATTTTTCACTTTCCATGTTGGATGACCCTAGTAAGTGCTAAATAATTGTTGGATAGTTGGGATGGATAGAAAGCATCTAGTTGTTCATCTGTCTACCATCTGTCATTATCATCCTCACTGGCATTATTTTAGCTAAATCAAACTATAAAAAAAACCTTGATATTTAAATGCATTCAACACACACTTGATTTCAAAGGCCTGCAAAACCTAAAATATGTTTAACATTTGGCAACAAGTTTGAGATTAAAACAATATAATATGATATTACAGTCCTAATTACCTGCTTTGAGTCCAAATCCTGAGCCCCAGAAAAATATAATAAAACCAATTAAATATGCAACCCTTTCAAAGTTAAAATTGAGTTGAGAGAGAGGAAAAAAAAGAGGGAAGATTTCTTTCTTGAACTAGAAAATATGTGTAAACATTGCTACATTTTGTGGATAAAATACTTATCATTGCCTATAATAAATAAGAAGCACTGAAAGTAATACTGGTTTGGGCCCAGTAGAAGTTGGTTTAAATTATCACAAATAAGTTTAAAGGCTTTTACGTACAGCATTTTTCATGTAATTTTGCCAATGTTAAAACATCCAATAGTAGAAAAGGGAACCCTCTTGCACTGTTGGTGTGAATGTAAACTGATACAGCCACTATGGAGAACAGTATGGAGGTTCCTTAAAAAACTGAAAATAGAATTACCATATGACCCAGCAGTCCCACTACTGGGCATATACCCAGAGAAAACCATAATTAAAAAAGACACATGCACCCCACTGTTCATTGCAGCACTATTTACAATAGCCAGGACATGGAAGCAACCTAAGTGTCCATAGACAGATAAATGTTTAAAGAAAATGTGGTACATATATACAATAGAATATTACTCAGCCATAAGGAATGAAATTGGGTCATTTGTAGAGATGTGGATGGACCTAGAGACTGTCATACAGAGTGAAGTCAGAAAGAGAAAAGAAATATCGTATATTAACGCATACATGTGGAATCTAGAAAAATGCTACAGATGAATCTTGTTTGCAAGGCAGAAATAGACACACAGATATGGAGAACTAATGTATGGTCACCAAGGAGGGAAAGCGGGAGGGGGAGGGATGAATTGGGAGATTGGGATTGACACATATATACAATAATATGCATAAAATAGATAACTAATAAGAACCTGCTGTATAAAAAAAATTAAATTCAAAGAAAAAACCTCCAATAGTTAATTATGTGAATACTTAAATATCTTTCTAGAACTTTGGAAAAATCTATGACCCTGAGTATTAGGAGTGTTCTCTAAGCTTAATTAGTGGGATTTAGAGCTTCATTTTGAGACTTATTGATATGAACAATTAATTAATTTTTAAAGTCTGACCTTGACCATAATAGCAAAAGAATACTGGCTAAAAGTGAAAAAAAAAAAAAAGAAGTGTCGACTACAGAGGCCTTAAATTGTCCTCAGTAAACTAGGTCTTTAAAGGCAGTCTTCATAATGAGCTGCTGCTCTTTATAAACTATATTTTTTTTCCTTTCCATTAAAATTTGTATTGATTACACAATGTTCGTTTTTAAAAAAATATTTGTGGGTAGCATTAATTTCTCTCTGCATGGAATAGATAAGAGCCAGTGGTCCTGGTCTTTATTAATTGCTGACCTGTGATGATTCACCTGCAGCTTGTTTTCAGGACCCTCTAACTTTCAAAGCTGGGGTTCCTTAACCTGCATCTCTGGGTTCCTCAGATCCTGAGGCCTTCCTGTCTTGAGCACCAGGTGTGCCAGGAACATGAGGGCCCCGGTCCAGTGCCAGCTCATCTTGCCCTGGCTGGGCTCTGACCCCTCACCCAGTTTTAGTGACTGGGCCTTTGACATCTTCCCTTGTGACCTGTGATCCAATCTTCTCTTCAATGTCTGAGTTGCATCCCGTCTTCTCTGATATGTTCTTATCCCAGAAATCAGAGGGCCATTCCTATACCCTGTAGTTGGTGCCCACTCCCTCCTGCTCCATATCCAGACACTGACCTGATGCATCCCCCCACCCCCTGACCGGTCCTCTCTCTCTTGGAGTCTGATTGGGACCCTCACCACGGCCTTCATGGTTGGAGGATGTACAACTGGTGTTGGGACCAGCCTGGCCCTCAGCCACTTGAATCCTAGTTAGGGGAAAACAGTAAATTTTGTTATGACTCATAATTTTTCTTCTGCCTGAGTATGAACTGGGCAGGGATGCCATGTAGATCACAAACAAATTGGCACCATGGAAGATTCGGGAGCCACACCAGAAAGTCAGCACTGAAGCCAGCAGGCCGAGGGCCCTGGAACCTGCATCATCAGTGTAGGGCACATGCCTCCCCAGTGGATGCCGGCTGGGGCTTTCCTGCCCCTTGAATATTTGGTTCCTTATTTCAGACTCCTAAGTCCATGGCCTTGGAAGTCCTCAGCTCTCCCTACAATTTCTGTTACTTAATGTCTCAGCTTATGCTCACGAAGTCCTATCTATACTCAGGTAGAACGTGTTGTCTCACTGTCAAGCAAACACAAATTCAGTCCCTTTACCCATTTCTGTATTTAAAAACTAAACTACAGCAAGTATCACATGAGTTTGGAAGCTATTGTTGAAGGTTCAGTGGTCACAGGGTCTCAGGGAAGGAGTTTATTGAGAAGTAGATGGCTTTCTGTCATCTCCCCAGCTTCCCCTCTCTCCCAACCACTCTTTTTTCCCTCTTCTTTTTCCTTCTACCAGGAAGGGACTGAAACTACCCTCCCTCCTAAAGAGAGTCTCTTCTTCTCTTGTCTGATTCCTTGATCCAACCAACACTCAAATCCTGGTTGGAGGGGTCTCATGTCATTACAGTTCAAGGTGTCACTCAAGAAAGCCAGTGCACCTCCAAAAAGCCCTGGTGTGAATCATAGCTTGTCCCCCCATCATATATCTCTTCCCCTCCTTTTGTTAGTGCCGCACACTCCTATGTGATATATTTACTTCTAAAGTAGTCCATCTTGTGACTATGTATGTGTGTATGTGGGTGTGTGCATACGCGTAGAGCATGGTCCAAATGATATGGGTCCCAGCTACATCAAAATGTAATTTGGCAAAGGACAAGACTTTCATCTTATTTGTATCTTTCCATTTTAAGAAGGTTATTTGTATTAAATATTGAATACATAATACTATTATAATAAATATATGTATTTGCAAGTAGTAACAATAAAATGAAAACAATATATTACCCACCATCCAGCTTAAACACTAGGACGTTGTTGGAACTTTGATGTCTGCTTTCAACACTCTTCCAACCCACTGTTTTCTGCCTCAGCTACTCTTTGTAATTTTTATTATTCCCTTGCTTTCTTTTATCACTTTACCACATAAACATATGGTTACAGTATCTATTAGTTCTGTGTGGTTTGGCCTAGAGGTAAATGGAAAGATATTTTCTGTGACTTGCTTTTGTTCATTCCCATTATTTCTAAGAGATTTACCTACATTCATGTATGTAACTAAGGTTTCTTCATCTTCACTGCTATATAGTGATCCTTTGTATTCCTGAATTTCATGTTATATCATTGACTGACATTCGGGTTGTTTCCATTGTTTTGCTGTTAAAGACAGTGCTTCTATGACCATCTCTGTTCACATCTCCTGGGGCAAAAGTTTCTCCATATCAGAGCTTCCCAATCATGGCAACTGCAGAAAATGGCACCATTTGTATGGCATTGGGAAATAAATAAAGCCATTTGTGATGACCCCAAGGTTGGAAAGGGTCAACATCTTGGTGTACTTGAAGCCTATTCATAGCCCAAGGGTGAGAAGCTGTGATCTTGCAGTGGAGCTGCTGGTTCATTGGCTACATGAAACTTAGACTCTGCTACAGTATTCTAAACTATTGTTGGGAGTCTTTTAGCAAATCTCAGTACTTTAATTACACTTGACCCAGTTAGTTATATTATAAAAACACATATAAGGTGGGATATTTCTGTTTATTCAAAATAAAAATTTTTGCAGTTGCCCATCACAGTATGACATGGTTTGTATCAAATCTGAAGGTTAGAAGCATATATGAAATTTGAAGAGGCAGAAGGGGACAGATCTGATGATTCCCTGGCTCCAACCCACTGTACCACCCTCCTAAGTAACACAGAACCCTACATGTCCACAAGACAAAGCTCTAATCTTCTATACTTTGGTTGGGCCTCCCTCCCTCTCTCACATCCCTCCTTTCCTCTGACTGGAAAATGACTCCTCGTCCTTCAAGGTCAAGTTGAAAAGTATAGATTTTCCCTTCCCCATCTTCTCCCCAAAGACAGTTATACATTTCTAAACCTTGGAAGCACTGTTTCCACTCCAACTTGCTAATCATGCACAGTGTCTGGTGTGACCCTCCCCTCCTTCCTACTAGGCTAGGGGCTCAGTGTGGGTGGGAGGAGAAGGGCAAGACATTAAAGCAGTTAGAACCCCTCAAAATGGCCAGACCCTGTCCTTACTTAAGCTAGAAGAACATAGCCACTGTAATTCCAGACTTGTAGATGAATACACTTCCTTCACCACAGCTCACACATGAAGGTGAGAAGAAATTCTTCCAGGTAATTCATTCCTTCAAATCAGAGGAAATTGTGGACACTAAGGCCAATTCCATATATCTGAAAAGCTTCTAAGTTTGATATTTTAGTAGCAAGAGAAGCTAAACCAGAACATGACCCAAAGTACACTCTCAACAAATACTCACTAAATGAATAAGTAAGCTAATTAGTATTTGTGTCTGAAGGCAAATGGTTGGCAGTTCAGGAGGTAAAGGAAGGACAGCATCACCAGAGTGTTCCACTTGCAGATCTGGGCAGCATGTGAGCCCTCATGGTCATAACATAGCCATGTCCTTTGTGCATAAGGAACTAGAAGGACTTCAGTCCTGATCAGAGGTCATGCCAAAGCTGCTCAGCTGTGTTGTGGGGACTCTTGCTGCCAGATGGAGGGGGGCAGTGGGAGAGCATCTGACACACAAGGGTTTCATTTGTGCAGGAACAGATGGGAAATGGTAGAAGTATGATCAAGTGAGCAAGCCCAATCAGTCATGTGCTAAGTTGCCATCACATGCAATTTACACAGCCTTGCTTCTGGAGAGTAAATCCAGTTAATATATTCTAAGCTACAGGATGCCACCCAGTGCATTTAACATGTTTACTTGTCTTTGATATCATCTAATTCTCTAAACATGACCAACCTATTACACATGTGTTACTCATGTAGTTAATAAACAAGCATGGGTAGAGGACACATTATTTACTAGGTTAAGTTCAAGGTAGACAAGAAATATAAAAGGTGGTTCCTAACTTTAAGTTCTTTGCAATTACGGTATTGAGGGGTGATTATATCTGGCCATAGAAATTCATTAGGGAATGGTGCAAATTTGTGTTAAAAGTAGCTGTTTAAATGATGGTTAATATACCAGGAGCTCAGACAAGGATGAAATTGCTATGAGTTGGAGGAACTGGAAGCAGTGTGATGTGCTGGGAAAAGTATAAGCTTTAGTTCCAGACAAGACTAAGGTCATATTCTTCTTTCACCTATTATAAGCTATGTGACACTAGTAATTTTCTAGACCTTTGTAAGTCTCAGTTTCAGTTTCTGTCAAATAAGAATCACAATATCTATTCTGCAATATTTTAAATGCGAATAAAAAGAGGAGATATATATCCAGTGTCTGTCACCCACATGTTTAAGTCGAGACACCTTCCATCTCTTATCCATTGGCTTTTACTGGATTTGTAAGTGTGTGTTGAGTTCTACCGGCAGCACTGTCTCTGCTCACCTGTGTCCTACTGCAGGTTAGTTTCTCCAGGATGTAAATACAGAGATGGAGTTAGGAGCGCAAGAGGTTTGGCGGGGGCTAACACCTGTGGAAGGAAAGAGGAAGGAAGCAGGACTGGGCAAGGAGAGCCATTAGACCCATCAAAAGGCTCTAACAGCACAAGGTGGATCTTCAAGCAGAGTTTTTCTATTGAAAGAACTAAGCAGAAATGGAGAGGACCTTGACTACTGCCTTGCCCAGCCATTGAATGTGGGCACCCCTGAGAAGAACATGCCCTTGGCTACCACCATGTTCCCCAGGCTGAGGGTCTCCCCAAGAATATTTTGACCTTCCTTAAAAAACTGAGGCAGACTCTAAAGGATTTAATAGCTGGAAGCTCTCAGCTAACCACAGTCTTTGCAGCTGAACAAAGAGTTGGGGTCCTGACTGATACATCTCCATGCCTGCCTCTAGAATTGTGCAGTTTGTAGAATCTCCCAAACATACTGCATAGGACTTTTGGTCTTCTAACATATCAGGCTTACTACCTGAGACTGAATTAGAAAAAGGAGAATTAGACTAATTATCTAATCATTAATTGTACATAACTTGTAGATCTCTTAATGTTCCCTCATGCTTTAGACATCAGATTTTCTCAACTATGGCTCCACATTACACTCACCTTGACAGCTTTTGGAAAATACCAATGCCCACATTCTACCCTGACCAATTAAATCAGGTCTCTGCAAATGAAGGCAGGACCCAGGTATTTGTAACGTTTTACAGCCCCGAAGTTAGTCTAATGTGCAGCGTGGTAGTAGGTCCACAGTATCTACTTAAGGTTATGACCTACTGGGAGATACTTTTCAGTGTATAAAAAAAAGGACTTCTAGAGTAGAAGGAGGGTTTCTGGCCATGGCATCCTTCTTCTCCTCTTCCTAGCATCATGGCAATGGCTCAAGCACAGTAAGTGCTTCCTGTCGTCCAGGCATTGTGAAAAGCGATAAGCACTTTCCATAAAGTAGCTCATGGGGCTTAAGAAAGTAACAGATAGTCAACATGTCTCAAAGCTTCTCCACCACTGACCTTATTGTTAACACCTTTGATAATATGGACTAAAATCAGTAGCCTCTAGCTATTTGTCAAAGTACTATCCTAGACCATTTGTGTTAGATTCACCTAGAATTCTTAATAATGATGTTGGTTTCCAAGGCCCAGAGCAAACTTCCTGAATCCCAATCTCAGGGGTTGGGCCTGGAATTTATATTTCAGCAATCTCCCCAAGTAACCTTTATAGGCATTAAAGTTTGAGAAAGAGTATGTCGTACTTATATATCTCTTGTTATGTCCACATTTTCAAATTTCTGCCGCTACCTCACCTCACTTCAAGTTCTCACCACTCAGGTAGTTTTCAGTGGAATGGGCACTAAGAGGGGTGCATGGAAGTTTATGGGCAACTTGTGTGCTCTAGATACCTCAAGTTGTCTAAGTGATAGAATTTTTAATGTAATCATGCTTCTCCTATTCTTTAGTAATAACCAGGAAGATTGAAAGATAAAAGCTCCACCTTGAGCTTAATGCATGATTTCTGAGGCATACTTCTAGAATTTTAAAATCTTCATGTATTATTTCACTAAACCTTCATTGACAGTCTACCATGTGCTGAAAAAATAAAAGTATCATGGATGAGAATAAGACTCAGTGCCTGACCTCCAGGAAAGCTCACATCATACAACAAAAGACAGACACTTTTCCTACAGTTTGACCTGATGCATTATTTTAGTTGAAGTAAGGATAACCTCCAAAGAGCACAGAGATTTGGGAACACTGAAATGACCGGCGAAGGTCAGAAATGCCCCACGGTGGAGAGGCATGAGAGCTGGCTCTTGGAAGACTAGGAGATGGTTGCCTGGTGGAGAATTTTTGGAAGGACCTTCCTGGGAGAAGGTACAGACTATGCAAAACATCTAGCTCTAGAAAGGCATGAGATGTTCTGGAAAGGTTGAAAAATTTAAGTTAGCTAGCATTGAGGGTAGAGAGATAGGAGCTGAAAAGAGATGAAGCTGAAAGGTAGGATGGGTCAGAATGAAAAATTTTATCCTAACAAATGAATTCAGAATTTCTGGTGCAAGGATAGATTTAGGCCTCGGAGAGATACTGAGGTCAGTTTTGGATATGGTGAGATCCAGCAGCATGAGGTAGATCTAATAGTTGGTTGGAAATCCTTCTTTGAAGCTAAAGAGAAAGGTTTGAGACGGTAATAGAGACCTCAGATCAGCTTTGAGGCCATTGGAATGGATAAGATCATGCCTAAAGAAAATGTGATAAGTCAAGCTACCAAACAGCTTAGAATCTCAGCCACTAGTTCATAATTAGTATGATGTGGCGATTCAGAAAAATGACAAATTAATTGTTTTATTCCACTGAGTAGACAGCTCCCTTTTATTCCTTTTAAATTAATGTAGTGGAGAAGTGCTTTGCATAGATTTTTCTCAGCCACTCCAACTCACACTAATGGGACCAGACACAGTATAAATTTCACCACTGGGGTGAGAAGGTAATTTAGACTCTGTGTTCCTGCCTGGTGACTGTCAGAGAAGGGCTGCCAGCTTTGACAATTGGTGGCTGTTTTGTAATTTAGATACAATAAATCTAAGGCAAGTAATTTCCCTTCAGAACCTTGAATTGCCTCCTTAGCAGAATGATTTTCAGTCTGGTTGGAGTAATATTTAAGCCACAGGGCTGACTGATAGCTTAGAAAGGATGCCCAGAGGACTCCATTGATTGCACGCTTGTTTTAAATACAATTTGGTTTCCATTCACAGGAAACTTACTGGCAAACTACTTTTAAGCTATCAGTTTACAATTTAAAGTGCTTAAAGGAGTGTTTCATTTTGTTTTTCAGTAAGGCAGTAGAGCTATCATCCACCCCTCTGCTTTATGTGCGGCCAGTACTGACAGAGGCAGGGAGCTTGCTCATTTTAGACAAAACTTGAGTAGGGCTTATAATCTGTAAGCTAAACATAGCAATAAAATAATAACAGTGATTCTTACATAATGCACCCTGCCTGCCAGAAACCATCCAAGCCTTCTGCGTAGATAAGCTTACTGCATGGCTCCTGGCCTGTGAGCTGGGCCCCAGGGTGAAGGAGACATTGATGTGGGTGACATGGAGACAGGAGTCTAACCTGGATCATCGGGCTCCAGGGTCCTCACATGGAACCATGTGCTGTGCTTGAGCACCTACTGTGTATCAGGCACAGACACCAGTGAGATCACAGTGAATAAGACAGGCTAGGTCCCCCAGCACCTGACTACCTGGAATTTATATGCTGAGGGTTAAGGTGCAGGAATATGGTTTAAAATACTTTGGGATAAAAGAATGTTGCATAAAATTTATGACTAGGATGTTTAAGCTGGCTAACATATCCTTTTTGAGAAAAGAATAAACCGCTAGTTGAATCTGATAAACTGAGTTAATTAAAATCTCCCTTTTGTGCATACGCTTGCCAAGAACACCTATTTTCTTCTTTTAATTCCCCTTTACTATATAAATGCGATACTGAGCTCCCAGTGCCAAGACAAATTTAATTCATTTGTTCAATTACAACTTAAGAGAAAAAACTTTTGAAACACATTAGCTGTCTGCTACTTTGGAGTAAGGACCGGTTGAATTGATGAACTTCGTATAATGATCTGTTGCTATGGTAACGTGCTGCCTAGGGACTGGAGGAGGATATTTCACAATTATCTCACTGATAATGCTTGGAAAGATAACAGATACAAATACAAAACGTTTCCTTTTACTTTGCAGTAACTCTGGGTCCACGAGACAAATGCTAAAAATGTCTCTCTCGGATACAGCAGCAGGGATCTGGCCCTACACAATTTGAAATAAAGTAATTTAGCTTTCTGAGTTAGTAGTCTCAGTGTCCACAACAAATCTCTATGCCTTGTTAAAGATATCCATTGTTAGTGGGGTTTTTATCCATAATCAGCTATAATTTCTGCATAGTATTTAGTGCACAGAAAGCATAAATGTTCCCTTAAACTACAACAAAAGTAAAAGGAGAAATTAAAAGAGAAAAAAGTCAAAAAATTTTGGTCTCTCATACATTGGTTGTAGGAATATAAAATGGTATAACCACTCTGGATAATAATTTGGCAGTTTCTAACTAAACTGAACATAGATTTACCATACGACCCACCTGTTTCAATCCTGGGCCTGTATCCCAGAGAAATGAAGACATATCACATAAAACATGTACATGATTGTTCATAGCAGTTTAATTTGTATTAGCCAAAATCTGAAAACAACAATAAATGCCCCTCCATAGGTGAATGACTGAGCAAACCATGCTAACTCTATACCAGGGAATACTACTCAGCAATATAAAGGAATGAACTATTGATACAAGCAACAACTTGGACGGATGACCAGGGCATTATGCTGAGTGGAAAAGCCAAGCTCAAAAGGTTCCATACTGTATCAGTCCATTTAAAAAGCATTCTCAGAATGACAAAATTATAAAGATGGAAAATAGATTACTGGTTACCATCAATTAGGGATGGTGGAAGAGAGGAAGGTGACACAAAGGAGATATTTGTGGTGACAGAATGATTCTGTATCTTCACTGTGGTATCAATTACACAAGAATACACAAATGACAATAATTATATAGAGCTATACACACACATTGTACCAATGTCAATATCTTGGTTTTTATTTTGTACTATAATTATGTAACAAGTAACCATTGGAGGGGAACTACGTGAAGGGTACTCTAGACCTCTCTATACTATCTTTGTAACTTTTTGTAAATGTATATTGTTTTGAAATATGAAAGTTCTAAAAATAAGCAAAAAAAGCAAGCAGGTTGGTCAGATTTTTTTTTTTTTTTTTGTATTTCAAAAATGTGAGACAACAGAAGCTACACTTCAAAAGAAAATAGAGACCACCTTGACCTCTAGTTAAGAACCACTCTACAACGAACCAAAGGCAGAAAGAAGGAACCTTCCCTAATGGTTATGATTGCTTTGTAGCAACCCGTAAACCTATGCAATAATTGCATTCACTCTCACAGGACATCTGTCACTTGTCTGTGAGCAAATTGCCATCAGGTGATGCCAGATGGCCAGGTGAGGAGTTAGGGACCAGGTTCCAGTTCCAGGGCTTCACTCACTGGCTGGATAAACATGATCCATTAGTTAACCTTTGAGGACTGCATCACCTTACCTGCTGTAGGAGCTCTGATGCAGGGATTATCAAACATTTATGGAGATGGAACACTTTGTTCAAAGAAAATCTTATGACAAGTTTCAATATGTGAAATGCAATCAAATGAAGTTTGTCTTGTTGTAGACTGTGTGTATCTCAACTGTTTGGTTGGGAGGTGAGTGCTTGGTTCCCAGGGCAGCATTGGGACACCTCTGTACATCCTCAAGGTCTAGGTCTCCAATGACCAAAACCATAGATAGCCACTGACCACAAGGCTATCGAGCGCTGGAAATGTGGCTAGTTTTAATTGGGATACTCTGTAAGTACAAAGTGCATCAGATTTCAAAGACAGTAGGAAAGCAATGAATGTAAACCATCTCATTACTCATTTTTTACAACTGTTATGTGTTCAAATGCTAATGTTTTATTATACATTGGTTTAAATAAAATGTATAATCAAAATTAATTTTACCTGTTTCTTTTTTACTTTTCTAAATGTGGCTGTACTGGAAAATTAAAAACTACTTATGTGGACTGTGTAATATATTTCCATTGGACAGTGCTGGTCTAGAGAAACTGTCAGCTCCCACCTCCAGACATCAGTGCTTGAAGGTTTTGTGGGGATTCTGATCTTTGTTGCTGCTTCCTCAGGTCCCATGTGCATGTCACGCTGTTCTCGTGAAATGCGTTAGGAATTTTCCTGGCAGCTTTATTTACTACCACACTCTGCTCTAAGAATATCATTTCATTTAAACTCAAATACTTTTTAAAATTT
>NW_006792268.1:175648-183968 GCF_000442215.2 Lipotes vexillifer | reverse complement strand
CCTGCTGAAAAACACAGTTTTATTTCCAGTTACTCTTCCCATAGGGTGCTTAGTAACTCATTTGCTGAAGGTCGTGCACGTATTTTCCTGTGGGGTGAAGGTTTTAGAGCAGGCTTCAGTGTTTCATGTGTCATTGCTTGTGGCTGGAATTCTTTGTGGGAATTTCTTCATCTCCTTTTCAGGTTACACTCCATTTTTTGGTAAGTCTTGTGCAAAATTTCTTCCCCAGTGGTCATTTTTAAAATTGAATTTACTACTATTTCATGAGATAATGTGCAAACTGTACCCCTGGAAGCCATTTTTATTGATGACCTTTGTTTTTTTCCTTTGATCATGTTCCTAATGGCTGAGATTATTGAGTTGAAATGGCTGTCTCTGTTATTACGGTAATCCAGTTCCACCTCTGCATTTTCTACACACCATCAGACTTGCTCCTCATCTTCCATAACGTCATTATTCACCAGCAAAAATCAATACTATGAATGTTTAGACCCATAATCTGAAGATTTGTGCCCAGGAGAGTTCTCTTATCACAGGCAAACACACAGTGAAACCCTTTAATGGTTTCGGCATTAGTCTGGTGGCAGTGACCTTTTTTTTTTTTTTTTTTTTTTTGCGGTACGCAGGCCTCTCACCGTTGTGGCCTCTCCCGTTGCGGAGCACAGGCTCCGGACACGCAGGCTCAGCGGCCATGGCTCACGGGACCAGCCGCTCCGCGGCATGTGGGATCTTCCTGGACCAGGGCACGGACCCATGTCCCCTGCATCGGCAGGCGGACTCTCAACCACTGTGCCACCAGGGAAGCCCAGTGACCTTGTTTTTTAAAGTAGTGTCTCTTTCTCTTACTTCTGGAACTATTACTTTGTGATTTTTCTGTGTTTACCTCTGAGCGTGTTTCCTTATTACTTCGTTTGAAACAATAGGTATTATACTTTGTCAAAACATTTTAGATTTTTTAAATTCTCTGAATGATGATAAACATAAAAGTACAGATAATTGGGCTGGATATGACTTTTTATAAAATCAATCTTTCAAGATGATTTGGTGGTTTCTTAGAAAGCTAAACATTCTCTTACCATATGATCCAGCAGTTGTGTTCCTTGGTATTTACCCTGGGTTGAAAACTTATGACCACATAAAAACCTAAACAGCTTATAAAACAGTTTATAAAAGCTTTATTCATAATTGCAAAACCTGGAAGCAACTGAGACAGACTTCAGTCAGTGAATGGATAAATCAACTGTGTGGATATCCAGGCAATGGAATATCATTCAGTACCAAAAGGAAATGATCTATTAAGCCATGAAAAGGCATGGAGGAATCTTAAAGGCATAGTGCTAAATGAAGGAAGCCAATCTGAAAAGGCTAAGTACGGTATGATTCCAAGCACATGACATCCTGGAAAAGGCAAAGTTATGGAGAAAGTAAAAATATCAGGGGTTGGGAGTGGGAAGGGATAAATAGGTGGAGCACAGAAGATTTTTAGGGTATCTGTATGATACCATAATGATGTCTACATGTCATTATACTTTTGTCTAAACCCACAGAATGTACAACACCAAGAGTGAATCTTAAGGTGTACCACAGACTTTGGGTGATTATGATGTATCAATGTAGGTTCATGAACTGTAACAAATGAACCACTCTGATAGGGGGGATGTTGGTGATGGGAAGGTTATTCCTGTGTGGAGGTAGTGGGTATATAGGAAATCTTTGTACCCTCCTTTCAATCTTGCTGTAAACCTAACACTGCTCCAAAAAAAGTAAAGTAAAAGTCCTTAAAATGAAAAAGAATATTTCATACATAAAAAGTAGACTAGTATTCCTAAATACATAAATGGGGGAGCTCTATCAATCTTATTAAGAGACATAGGTCCATGACATATGGCATTTTATGTGTAATAATCATAAAAGTTGTAAAAAATTTTTTTTAAATCAAGTTTTTGCCACACCTGTTCCTGTGTGGAAACAGGGAATTGCAAGATTGGGAGTAACATGTTTATCTTTTTCTTTTTTAAAATTTTAAACTTTCTCTTGTAAAATGTAACAGAGATACAGAAAAGTACATTAAAAAGACATGTAACAATGAATTATTATGAATCAAACATCCTCACTTCTTCCTCTGTTTGTTATATAACAGTATATCCCTAACTTGATAGTCTTTTTTATATGTATATATTTTTAAAAATAGTTTTATTAAGGTATAACAGCCATACTAAGTACTGCATATATTTAAAATGGACAATTTGATATGTTTTTACACAGGTATTCACTGTGAAACCATCAACACTGTCATGACAATGACTATTTCTTTGTTAGGAATCCTCAACTGCAACCCTTTCCTCCTTCGCCTTCTACATCCATAACCCCTCCATCCATCTTAGTGCCTAAACAGCTACTGATCAGCTTTCTGACACTTTAGGTGAGTTTGTATTTCATATAAATGGAATCATACAGTACATACTCTCTTTTTCTGTCCTCTTTCACTCAAAAATTATTTTGACATTCATCTATGTTTTTGCATTATTAATAGGTCATTATTTTTACTGCTGAATAATATTTGATTTCATGAATATACTGCAGTTTATTTATCCATTCACCTGCTGATAGACATTTGGGTTGTTTCCATTTTTGCCCTGTAAGAAATAAAACTGCTGTGAACATTTATGTAATACAAGTTTTTCTATGAACATGTGTTTTCATTTATCTTGGGAAATACATAGCTGTGTTGTGTCTGCATCATACAGCACAAATATCTTTAAATGTTCAGAAACTGCCACACTGTTTTCCACAGTGATTGTACCGTTTTCTTCACTTCCCACCAGAAATGTATGAGAGGTCCAATTGCTTCTCATCCTTGCCAACATTTGGTATGATAAGTGGTTTATTGAGAAGTGTGTTAGTTTCCATATATTAGGGGATTCCCCACATTTTTGATTATTGACTGCTTATTTAATTCACTTGTGTCCAGAGAACATACTTTGTGTGTTTTGAAATGTTTAAACTTTATTAGGGGGTTTTTGGACACAGAATATGGTCTATCTTGGTAAAGATTTCATATGCACTTGAAAAGAATGTGTATTCTGCAGTTGTAGGACTGAGGATTTTATAAATCCCAACTAGATAAATTGGGTTGATACTACTTTTCAAGTCTATCAATATCCTTATTGATATTTTGTAAAATATATTTCTATAACATTGTTCTATTAATTATTGAGTGAGCAGTGTGAAAATGTTCAACTACAATATTGTGAATTTGTCTCTTTGCAGCTCTATAGGTTTGGGCTCATAAATTTTGAAGTTCTGTTATTAGTTGTGCACATGTTTAGGAATACCGTGTCTGATTAATGAAATGTTTCTCTCAATCCCTGGTAATATTCTTTGCCTTGAAATGCACTTTGGTATTAATTAAGCCACTCCAATAATCTTTTCATTAGTGTTAGCTTCTATACCTTTTATCCATAACTTTATTTTATTCCATTGGTGCCTTTATATTTAAAGTGGGCTGTGGGGTTTCTTTTTTTTGTAAACAGCTTATATTTGGGTATTGTTTATTAATTCAACCCTAGCAATTTATTCCTTTGCCATTTATTTTAATGTGATTATTGACCTGATTGTGTTTAATCTACCATATTACATTTTGTTTTCTATTTGTTATATCTGCTCTTTGCTCCTTGTTTTTTCATTGTCTACCTTGTTTTGGATTGAGTATATTTTTAAATGATTTTCATAAGTATGGGCTACATGGTCAGGTGAGCCTGTATAATTTCTAACTCTATCCTTTACTGGCTGTGTAAGTTTGGATAAGCTACTGCACTCCTCAAGCCTCTATTTAAATTATTTCCTACCTCACACTCTAAATATTGAATAAAATGGTGTATGGGGCTGTGCAAACTCTGTGGACAATGACAACTTCTTGATGCTTCAGTTTTGTCATACATAAACTTAGGATGAATACTTACCTCACAAAGCTGTGTAAATATTAAATAATTTATGTAAGCATAACTGTTGAATCATCACCTGGCTCACTGGAATTGGTCCATGACTCTTGACTATCATTAATAAATGGCAGTTCCTTCTTTGCTGAGAAAATGAGCATCTACCTTAGTTCCTGCCATACACACAAGAATAACAACTGCACTCACTTTGATGTGCACACCACCTTTTTAATCCCTACACATTGTTTGGGGAACCTCAAATGCAGTTATTCTTCACAACACCCACAGAGAGTATGTTCATTGAGCCTGGTCCTCTGATGGGCATTGATAATATGACAGTGGATAAAAAATGCAAAATTTTTTCCCTTAGGGAGCTTCGGCTCTAGCTTGGGAGAAGATACGGTCTAGTTCAGGAGAGGTTAATCCGATAATCACACAAATAAATGTAAAATTGTACCTGTAAGTGTTTCAGAAGAGATGTTTGGGAAAATTACTCATTTTATGAGGGTGGCAATTATCCCCAGTAATTAAGACAGAGAGGAGTTTGCTGAGTAAGAGGTGGTAGGTAGTGAAGGTTGGGGATTATTGCAGACAGAGGAAACAGCACTTGGGAAGAAGGAAGAAACTTGCATCTTCTGAGGACCTGAGGACCTTGAAGGTGATGGGTGTGGGTGAAGATTAGGGAATGATGGGGAAAAAGGAAGATGAGAGGGAAGAGAGTGAAACAGAGGCCTGAAGTCTGGTCCCTAGAGGATGTTAAAGGAGCTTTGATCTTATCCTGAGAACAATGGGAAGCTTTTCAAGTATTCTATCACAGGGGGTGTGGTGGCTTGATTTCAGCAGAGAAGAGCTATATGTTCTCACTTTCCAGCTGTGGTTGATTCCTGAGAAAGAATTACTTGTTTCCAGAGAAAACAGAACTCAGGTCTACTGGCAATTAGTCAATTTTCCCTCCCATTAGTTTCTTTATTTTGCTTTGCCATAAGGAGTAGATCATTTTCATTTTGTTCTGTGTCTGCATCAGAGCAGAAGGAGATTTTGTGCCCACTTGATCATTCTAGACAGGTCTGCATCTTCCAAATATTTTAGACGTGATCCTGCGGCCCCATGACAGGCTGACCAAACCTGTACACAATTCCGTCCACCAAGATTAAGGTGTGTGGTGGGACCCTATCTTCCTTGATGATTACATTTCAAAGGGATGGCTCCCAAGTCCTTGAGAAAGAAATTTCTCTGTCATAAAACTGGCAAAAGCTTTAAGAAGATTTACATCTAAAAGCGGCAGAGAAATAATTTGTAGTTTAAAGTTTTCTAAGGTAAATTTTCTGAGAAAAGGGACCTCAGAGGCCTAGAGTCAGGAAGAAGACAGTTCAGTCAAGTTGAGGGGAATTTTAAGCCTTCTTGGTTGGTTGTAAAAAGTAACTAGAATTCTGAGTATTATCTGTCAGTTTAGGCTTCATTCGGCTCATGTCTTGTTTATTCCCAGGTTCTCTGCAGCCTGCAGATGGTGTTTCATCCAAGATAAGCTCAGTAAATCCTTGTCCAATAAACAAATGAGCCCTTGGCCCCTCTCCTCACTGCTATTTTACTTCATAACTTGGAAAAAACATCTAAATCCTTATGAGATGGAGAAACTCTCCCTTTACAGAAAAGGGTAGTGATATACAACAGTAGCAAATGAATTTGAAAACCCTTGTTTTTGTTTTATTGACTAGTTAGGGAGAGAAGAAAAGCAGGGAATGGGAAGAACATTGCCTACCTGGTTTTTCCTTTATAAATTGAAATCTTCCTTTATAAATCCGGTAGGAAAAAAAGGTACCATTAAAAAATTTACTTTTTCCTGCATTTGTGTGAGTGTGTATCTGGACACCATTAATTCAGTTAGTCTCTAATAGTCTAATTTAGATCACAAAAGTAACACCTCGTTAAGAAAATTAGTATGAAAATTAGGTAACTGCAGAGCAATTATTTTCTTAAAGGGCAAAGTTTTAAAAGGTGGAGTTAATAGGTTGGCACTTTTATAAATTAAATATTCTCTGAAGACAGCATCTGCCTGATGGGAGAAACATACATGTACAGAAACTGCAGGATCTCCACAAGGTCTTTCATTGCCCAAGCAACACATCGTTAGTCATTCAGCATGAATTGCATGAACAGTCAGAAGGGTGTTTTGACATGCACTCACTTTACAAAATATACCTTCTCCCTTCAAAATGAATTGAATGATTTTCAAATCTCAATATCTTGAGTTTTTGTTTGCATTGGCTTTGGTTTAGTCTCTATAGATCATGACCTGTCTTTAGTTAATTCATCCATCACATATTTATTGAACTTAATATATGCCCAGCACCAAGCCAGGCCCTGGGTGTTTGGGGATGGAGGAGACAGCTCTGACCCTGCTCCAGTGGGGCTGAAAGTTTAATGTGAAATTATGACATATATAAAAGTTTCTTAATACCTAAAGGGCCTTGACATTAACTTAGAGTTGACTTCACCTTAAAATACATTTATTGTTAAAGTCAGATTCTGGAGTAGGCTCAAATTAACCTACTGTCCTTGTATATCTGTCGAAATTTTAATAAAGCTATAACTGAGTAATAACTAGTGTTATCAACTTGAGTTTTCAATAGTAAGAGGATTATTAGTCAAATAACACATTATTAGTCAAATAGCACATTCACACAATGTATTATTTTGATGCCATTATGATGATTATGAAGAAATGCTCATGATATAATGTTGATTGAAGAAAACAAGACAGAGTTATAGGTATGCCATCATTACAACTACTAAAAATTGAAAGCAAAAAATTGAAACTAAATACATCAAAATACTAATTATTATGCTATTAGCACATTATTATAGGGATACTGAGTGAGAAGGGCTTGTACTGCCAGGATCACAAGGTAGCTACCAAAGTCTTAGGGGTTGGGGTGAGTGGCTAAGGAACTATTTGAAATGCAATAGAAGGTTGAACATTGAAATGTTTTAACTCACTTGATAAATTTTGAAACATGTTATATTAGTATTTGTCCCATAATAATTTGGGACTGATCTAGGTTTTATGAGGATTGAAGTTTATAATTTATGAGTTTATGAAACTTGCTTTTATTAAAGTAGATTTTATTTTTTAGAGAAGTCCTAAATTCACAGCAAAGTTAAGTACAGACAGTCCCATATGGCCCCTCACTACACAAATGCACAGCTCCTCCCCCATCAACATCCCCCTCAGAGTGCTACATTTGTTACAATCCATGAACTTACATTGACACATCACCCTGAGTCCATAGTTTAAATTAAGGTTTACTCTTAGTGTTGTATATTCTGTGGGTTTGGACAAATGGATAATGACATATATTCTTTACAGTATCATACATAGTATTTTCACTGCCCTAAAAATCCTCTGTGCTCTGCCTATCTATCTTTCCCTTCCACATCTCCCACAACCACTAATCTTTGTAGCGGTTTTGAGAATGTCATAGAATTAGAATCACAGAGGATGTAGCCTTTTCAGATGGGCTTCTTTCACTTAATGATATTCATTTAAGGTTCCTCCATGTCTTTTAATAGCTTGATAGCACTTTTCTTTTTAGCATTGAATAATATTGTATTGTCTGTATAGACCACAGTGTATTTATCCATTCACTGACTGAAGCACATCTTGGTTGCTTTCAAGTTCTGGAAATTATGAATAAAGTTGCTATAAGCATATGTGTGCAGGTTTTTATGTGTACAAGAGTTTTCAACTCATTTGGGTAAATAGCAGGGAATGCAACTGCTGGATCATATGGTAAAAGGATATTTAGTGACAAAACTGTCTACTGAAGTGCATTTCCACCAGCAACATATGAGACTTCCTATTGCTTCACATTCTCAGCATTTGGTGTTGTTGGTGCTTTGGATTTTGTCCACTGTAATAGATGTGTAGTGGTAACTCATTGTTTAAATTTGCAATTCCCTCATGATGTACCTATATACGTCTGTGTATCATTTTGCCATCTGGTTATCTTCTTTGGTGAGGTGTCTGTTCAGGTCTTTTTTCTCACATTTTTAAATCAGATGTTTACTTATTGTTGACTTTTAAGAATCCTTTGTATATTTTGGATAACAGTCATATATCAAATGTGTCTTTTGCTAATATTTTCTCCCAATCTGTGGCTTGTCTTCTCATTCTCTTGATGCTAACTTTGCAGAGCAAAAGTTTTTTAATTTTCATGAAATCCAGCTTTTCAGCAATTTCTTTCACAGACTGTAACTTCAGTTGTACAATTTACTTTTTCAAATATTTTTATTCATACCAAATTATGAGTAAAAATTGCTACATCGGGCTTCCCTGGTGGCGCAGTGGTTGAGAGTCCGCCTGCCGATGCAGGGGATACGGG
>NW_006792268.1:157190-175548 GCF_000442215.2 Lipotes vexillifer | reverse complement strand
AAAAAAAAAAAAAAAAAAAAATTGCTACATCTGTGAGGGGATGAAAAAAGATATTCCATGCAAATGGAAATCAAAAGAAAGCTGGAGTAGCAATACTTATATCAGATAAAATAGACTTTAAAATAGAGAATGTTACAAGAGACAAAGAAGAACACAACATAATGATCAGCAGATCAATACAAGAAGAAGATATAACAATTATAAATATATATTCACCCAACATAGGAGGACCTCAATACATAAGGCAATGGCTAACAGCGATAAAAGAGGAAATCAACAGTAACACAATAATAGTGGGGGACTTCAACACCTCACTTACACCAATGGACAGATCATCCAAACAGAAAATTAATAAGGAAACACAAACTTTAAATGACACAATAGACCAGACAGATTTAATTGATATTGATATGACATTCCATCCCAAAACAGCAGATTACACTTTCTTCTCAAATGCACACAGAACATTCTCCAGGATAGATCACATCTTGGGTACAAATCAAGCCTCAGTAAATTTAAGAAAATTGAAATCATATCAAGTATCTTTTCTGACCACAATGCTATGAGAGTAGAACTTAATTACCAGGAAAGAAAAATAAAATACACAAATACATGGAGGCTAAACAATACGTTACTAAATAACCAAGAGATCACTGAAGAAATCAAAGAGGAAATCAAAAAATACCTAGAGACAAATGATAATGAAAACATGACCATCCAAAACCTATGGGATGCAGCAAAAGCAGTTCTAAGAGGGAAGTTTATAGCTATACAAGCCTACCTCAAGAAACAAGAAAAATCTCAAATAAACAATTTAACCTTACACCTAAAGGAACTAGAGAAAAAAGAACAAACAAAACCCAAAGTTAGCAGAAGGAAAGAAATCATAAAGATCAGAACAGAAATAAATGAAATAGAAACAAAGAAAACAATAGCAAAGATCAATAAAACTAAAAGCTGGTTCTTTGAGAAGATAAACAAAATTGATAAACTTTTAGCCAGACTCATCAAGAAAAAGAGGGAAAGGACTCAAATCAATAATATTAGAAATGAAAAAGGAGAAGTTACAACAGACACAGCAGAAATACAAAGCATCCAAGAGACCACTACAAGCAACTCTATGCCAATAAAATGGACAACCTGGAAGAAAAGGACAAATTCCTAGAAAGGTATAAGCTTCCAAGACTGAACCAGGAAGAAATGGAAAATGTGAACAGACCAATCACAAGTAATGAAATGGAAACTGTGATTAAAAATCTTACAACAAACAAAAGTCCAGGACCAGATGGTTTCACAGGTGAATTCTATCAAACATTTAGAGAAGAGATAACACCCATCCTTCTCAAACTATTCTAAAAATTTGCAGAGGAAGGAGCACTCCCAAACTCATTCTATGAGGCCACCATCACCCTGAAACCAAAACCAGACAAAGATACTACAAAAAAATTAAATTACAGACCAGTATCACTGATGAATATAGATGCAAAAATCCTCAACAAAATACTAGCAAACAGAATGCAACAACACATTAAAAGGTTCGTACACCATGATCAAGTGGAATTTATCCCAGGGATGCAGGGATTCTTCAGTATACGCAAATCAATCAATGTGATACACCATATTAACAAATTGAAGAACAAAACCATATGATCATCTCAATAGATGCAGAAAAAGCATTTGACAAAATTCAACACCCATTTATGATAAAAACTCTCCAGATAGCGGGCATAGAGGGAACCTACCTCAACATAATAAAGGCCATATACGACAAACCCACAGCAAACATCACTCTCAATGGTGAAAAACTGAAAGCATTTCCTCTAAGATCAGGAAAGAGACAAGGATGTCCACTCTCACCACTATTATTCAACATAGTTTTGGAAGTCCTAGCCATGGCAATCAGAGAAGAAAAAGAAATAAAAGGAATACAAATTGGAAAAGAAGAAGTAAAACTGTCACTGTTTGCAGATAACATGATACTATACATAGAGAATCCTAAAGGTGCCACCAGAAAACTAGTAGAGCTAATCATTGAATTTGGTAAAGTTGCAGGATACAAAATTAATGCACAGAAATATCTTGCATTCCTATACACTAATGATGAAAAATCTAAATGAGAAATTAAGGAAACATTCCCATTTACCATTGCAATGAAAAGAGTAAAATACCTAGGAATAAACCTACCTAGGAAGACAAAAGACCTGTATGCATAAAACTATAAGACACTGTTGAAAGAAATTAAAGATGATACCAAGATAGAGAGATATAACATGTTCTTGTATTGGAAGAATCAATATTGTGAAAATGACTATACTACCCAAAGCAATCTACAGATTCAGTGCAATCCCTATCAAATTACCAATGGCATTTTTTATGGAACTAAAACAAAAAAATCTTAAAATTTGTATGGAGACACAAAAGACCCCGAATAGCCAAAGCAATCTTGAGGGAAAAAAAATGGAGCCAGAGGGATCAGACTCCCTGTCTTTAGACTATACTACAAAGGTACAGTAATGAAGACAATATGGTACTGTAACAAAAACTGAAATATAGATCAATGGAACAGGATAGAAAGCCCAGAGATAAACCCACACATCTATGGTCAACTAATCTATGACAAAGGAGGCAAGGATATGCAATGGAGAAAAGACAGTCTCTTCAATAACTGGTGCTGGTAAAACTGGGCAGCTACATGTAAAAGAATACAATTAGAACACCACACACAAAAATAAACTCAAAATGGATTAGAGACCTAAATGTAAGGCCAGACACTGTAAAACTCTTAGAGGAAATCATAGGAAGAACACTCTTTGACATAAATCACAGCAAGACCTTTTTGGGTCCACCTCCTAGAGAAATGGAAATTAAAACAAAAATAAACAAATGGGATGTAATGAAACTTAAAACCTTTTGCAAAGCAAAGGAAACTACAAACAAGATGAAAAGCCAACCCTCAGAATGGGAAAAAATAGCTGCAAATGAATCAACGGACAAAGGATTAATCTTCAATATATATAAACAGATCATGCAGCTCAATATTAAAAAAGAAACAACCCAATCCAAAAATGGGCAGAAGACCTATAAAGACATTTCTTCAAAGAACACATACAGATAGCCAAGAAGCACATGAAAAGCTGCTCAACATCACTAATTATTAGAGAAATGCAAATGAAAACTACAATGAGGTATCACCTCACACCAGTTAGAATGGGCATCATCAGAAAATCTACAAACAACAAATGCTGGGGAGGGTGTGGAGAAAAGGGAACCCTCTTGCACTGTTGGTGGGAATATAAATTGATACAGCCACTGTGGAGAACAGTATGGAGGTTCCTTAAAGAACTAAAAGTAGAATTACCATATGACCCAGCAATCCCACTACTGGGCATATACCCAGAGAAAACCGTAATTCAAAAAGGCACATGCACCCCAATGTTCATTGTATCACTATTTACAATAGCCAGGTCATGGAATCAACCTAAATGCCCATTGACAGACAAATGGATAAAGAAGATGTGGTACATATACACAATGGAATGTTACTCAGCCATAAAAAGGAATGAAATTGGGTCATTTGTAGAGATGTGGATGGACCTAGAGACTGTCATACAGAGTGAAGTAAGTCAGAAAGAGAAAAACACATATTTCATATTAACACATATATGTGGAACGTAGAAAAATGGTACAGATGAACCAGTTTGCAGGGCAGAATTTGAGACACAGATGTTGAGAACAAACGTATGGACGCCAAGGGAGGAAAGCAGCAGAGGGGTGGGGGTGTGATGAATTGGGCGACTGGGATTGACATGTATACACTGATGTGTATAAAATGGATGACTAATAAGAACCTGCTGTATAAAAATGTAAATAAAAGAAAATTCAAAAAAAAAACACAAACAACATTGCTAGATCTGCTCCCCTGTCCTTACAGGGCTCATGAAGTCAGGGGCCCTGATGTCAAAGCTTCCTTTGCTCCATAGGAAATACGCCTCCAGCAAGTGTTGTATCATGATAGACAGTAAAAACAAACAAAAAAAGATATGTGCAACAGCTTCTTGGAAGACTGTACTGTCACTTTCAAATGTACTTCTTTCCGTACCTTTGGCCAAACACCCCACTCCACTACACACACACACACACACACACACACACACGCGCGCGCGCGCGCTCTTTTATTTGTCCCTAATGAGCTATTGCATAATTGAAGCAACTAGTAGTAACAAATTAAATAAAATGAAAGCAGACTCCCTAGCTAGTCTTGAATTCTTGCCATACTGGTTATATACTCCATGGGAGTTTGTGTGCTTTCTTTCTGAGTGCTGTGGACACAGGGTCAGATTTTGACTGGTGAACCAATAGGGCAGATTATTCATAAATTCTTATCTCTACATAACAGAATCCAATTAAATGACTTATATACTTAAGAGATACTTTAACTCAGTAATTTTCAAACAGGAAGTTGAGGTTCATGATCAATAATTCATGAGTTGAAAAATGTTTTAAAATATGATATGAATACTACAATGAATAGAATAGAATAGAATAGAATATACTATGATAAATTTTACATATAAACATATATATATGGTAACAGTTGTCCTTGATACTTCAGTTTCTCTTTGTGAATGTGTGTGTACTGGTTGTCATGTGAAGTGCAATTTTTATTGAGTATAGTGATCAAAATAAAAGACTGAGAGCTGTTCTTCTGAGTAATAAACATTCACTCCAGAATAAATATAAAAGATTTTATTTTTGAGTATTTGAATACATACAGAGATGTACCAGTTTGGGGGGTATTTGTGTATTTGTCACCTTCTTTTAACCTTCAAAATTCAATAGAATCCTGTTGATGTATTTATGTTTTGGAGGCACATAAAATTCTGTGTAAAAATTAAGATCTATTAGTTGACACCTTGTGCATTCTTCAGACATAATTGTTGACTCCCCTGTGTCTTCTGATCCTGCCCATTAAATGCTTGTTCATAGAAGGATTTCTCTTGACAAAATATGAAATGGACAAAGAATAATTACATCTTAATTTTTATCTTTGATTAACCGGGGAGGGGAATAGACTGTGAGATAGTGGACTTGGAGGAACCTATAATTATCTTTATTTTACATAATAGAGAACATAGAATACCAAGCTCATAGGCGATTCCCTGAATGAAGAGACCAGTGATTCTTTTCTTTCCCTCCTGGGTACATGGACACAGAGCTTTCTGACCAGCACTCCCAGCAATTAGTTCAACATCCCTGAGCTGTGAAGGGCTCGGGTTGGGCCACTCTTATTCCCTGTGCCCTGTTTGTCCTGGTTTTTGTCCCTGAGTACAAAAATGGTCATAGCTGAGACTGCCTTCCTTGGAAAGCTTCATCCTGGGGGCAGCTTGGACTTTCTAGAAAGATTTTATGCTTGTTTTAAGATTGTGATTATGACTGAGATGATTAAAGCCCTTGGGGAAGGTAAGGGAAATAGCTGAGGATTCTGGGCATGATGAGAGAATGAACTGGGTTGTTTGTATCATATCAGAAACTAAAACTAATATCAATTAATTCCAATTACTAGATTACAGAAAGTACATTTGGATTGGAGTACAAATGCCCTCTATTCCTTTTGCTGCCTTTATCTTACTACTCATTTTTCCCAAAAGACATCATTGTAAACTTTACATCAGGTTCAGTCAGTTTTAAGACACATTTTGCAGGAATATCAGTGTTATAACCACCTATTAATATTTCAACTTAAAAATCATTTGGTTGATAATACTGACAGTACATAACAGTTAATGAGGTGTATTTTAAAAGCAAAATAAAACGTGAAATAATATCTTTTGCATTTTAAACTTAGAGTATGATAGATCAATAATGAATATTTTAATGTATTAGAAGCAAGTCATTTATTAAAATACTACTTATTAACATCATCTTCAACTCATAGCATGTTGTCACATGAATTAGAGCATCTTTAGCAAGATACACATAATGAGTATAAATAGGTATTTTGGAGTTAATATATATTTGTTTATTGGCTATGTGCCTTTATTTAAAATTACAATTATAGTTAAACCATTTATATTTATGGGAGTTGTGCATTAATCTTCTAATAGACTTCACTGCCTTTAACTGTGGCATGTCCAACACAACCTAAACACCATAGCCAAGTTTTTTCTTCTTACGATTTTGCCCCCTTGACAACTTTTTCACATCGTGGAGGAATGCACAAGATACCTAGCCTGCTCTGCTCGTCTTCCCCTAACCGTGCTGTGCATGTATGACCTGTGTTCCCAATGCTGGAGATGTTCTCCACGCTCAGCCAAACTTTAACCTTCATTCAAAAGCCAGCTGAAACCTCCCATTTACCTGGAGCTCCTTCCTATACTCTCTCTCCTCTTAACTCCCCAGAACTCCTGTTGGAACTACTGCTTGGTCTTCTCATTTAATATTTATCTCCTACTATCCTGCATTGTTTGGCAACCTTCGTGAATGTGTGCTTCCTCCATTGCTAGACGGCAAGTTCATCTGTATTCTTCTTTGTGTCACAGTGGAACAGGTACCACTATGTTTTTGTTGGTTTTTTTTTTGCAGTCCGCGGGCCTCTCACTGTTGTGGCCTCTCCCGTTGCGGAGCACAGGCTCCGGACGCGCAGGCTCAGCGGCCGTGGCTCACGGGCCCAGCCGCTCCGCAGCATGTGGAATCTTCCCGGACCGGGGAATGAACCTGTGTCCCCTGCATCAGCAGGCGGACTCCCAACCACTGCGCCACCAGGGAAGCCCACCACTATGTTTTGAACATACAAGTAGTCATTGATTGATTCAGACATGTAGCTGAATTGCTTTGCATTACTTAATGGAAAACATTGTGACATCTCACAGAGCTTTATTAAATAATGAGCCCTGGGTATTTACATATTTAGCGTTTTCCGAATAAAATGTTTACAAACACCCCTGAAGGTACATAATATGTGGTAATTTGTAATTATGTTGAGACATAAATTAGAATAATTATATGCATTCAATCTCAAAGAAATGTATTGTTCTCATTTAATTCATACTATTATTTATTTCTCAAAATAGCCCTGTGTGTTGGGTATTACCATTCCAGTTTTACAGAAGAGGAAACTGAAGACTAACTTGGGATATGTTTCTCAGCCATATTGTTGATTTACTGTCTTGGGATTTTGTAATTTATTTCTAGTAAAATGATGTCAATAATGTAGCACTTAATGAAAGGAATGGATTCCAAAGTGCATTCTTACATGGGGTTGGGGAATAAGCCACCTCAGATCTTATTTGGAATTAGAAGTGCAATTCATACATATATAAATTAATAGATACCACTACTACTATAATTATAGTATCAATGTAAAAAAAATACTGACATTTTACATGTGGCCTTTCCACATTATTTGGGAAGCTCTGTGAAGTTTACAAGCATCACTTTAGCCATGTCTGCAACTTCCAGATGTCTTGCTGCATTTCTTGTTCCCATTGCAACTACCATAGAGGT
Source organism: Lipotes vexillifer (assembly GCF_000442215.2). NCBI lineage: Eukaryota > Metazoa > Chordata > Mammalia > Artiodactyla > Lipotidae > Lipotes > Lipotes vexillifer. Next base: position 168,045 of record NW_006792268.1, on the reverse strand, counting down.
AACAGCAAAATTCCATGGTAGTGATAATTATATTTAGTCAATAGGTTTACAATGATAAAATGTGTAATCACAATAAAATGAAGTGAAAGATTTTTTTAAAGGTTTAAACTTGTAAGTCTTTGGCCACCTAAGCTTTCTTTAAAATAATTTTTTATTGTGTTTAGACTGGCTGAGTCAATTGTTGCCTAAGTTTCTTTCTATAAGGACTGGCTACTTTACTTTTTCCCTTGGGTCCAGAAGTTGGTCTTTCATTTAGACAAGGTATGGGAGATGGCACAGGCCCATGAAGGAGGGTGTGGACACAGAACTTTTATACAAATATATGGCCATAGGTAGTCATAGCCAAGAAGTTCATGCTTTTAACATATAAGCTTACTTTTGGAATCTTTCCTAAGAAAATGACTCAGTTGAATTAAGTGACCATTTGTATGAAAGTACATATTTCTTTATTTAAATTAGGAAATAAATAAAGGTAATTACACTATCCAAAAGGATGGAAATGTTTAGTAAACTATGTTATCACATTTAATAGATTAGAAACATGAAAACAAGTATGGAGACTACGTATAAACATTTAAAAAGTTTTTTAATTGCTATTTTTCTTCTGTCTGAAGGTATGTAAATATGTCTTTGTGTTTGTTTGTATGCATGCACATACACACATACACACACACAAAATCATGTACAGGTGTTTCTGCTATAACATCATACATGATTCTTGAAAAATTTTTACATTCTGTAAAACCTCACACTAAAATCAGCATGACTCATAGGACCAATAAGCCACTCAAAACCTTTGCCACCCTGAAACTATGTTACCCAGAAAAACAATTACTAGTACCTGGAGAGAGGATGTGGCAGTTCAATGCAGCTAAAAGTTTACTTTGGACACATTAAAAGCACATAGAAGCAGTACAGCAGGAAGGCTGACCTGTAGGCACTGAGACAGCACAGTTGGAAGCAGAGATCTGAGCAAACAGGCCTGCCATTAAGGTGGGCACTGTTGGAAGTGCAGCCAACTGTGATCTGAAAATCATTCCAGCTTGGAGGCAGCCTCTCCGGGGAGGGAGAAAATCTAGTTGACCTTGGGTTTGATGATAAATTTTTAGATAAAAAAAGAAAGGCATGATCCATGAAAGAAAGAATTGATAAGCTGGACTTCATTAAAATTGAAAGTTTCTGCTCAGTGAGAGACACTGTCAAAAGAATGAAGAGACAAGCCATAGAGAAAATATATTTGCAAAAGCCTTGTCTAATAAAAGACTGATGTCCAAAATATATAAAGAACTCTTAAAACTCAACAATAAGAAAACACACAACTTGATTAAAAAGTGGGCTTATTTTTAATACCACAACTACATTAATTCCTATAATGATCCATAATCTACCTTTAAAACGGCTGTATATTTGTAATATTACCTGAGGTGTTTTCTGGGTATGCAATATTCATAACTATGCTGAATCATGCTTTTTTAACTTTACTTACTGTTTTCCTTATACAGATTTAGCTAATGCTTTTTTGTTTGTTTGTTTATTTGTTTCTTTCTGTATCACATTTCTTCTTAGAATGCCCAATGGGAATTTGATACATATTAATTTTTTCCACAGCCAAAAAGCCATATTTCCAAGAATGTCTGTGGATTTGTAAATGAAAGGTACAGGGAGCATCTTTGGCATTATTTTATAAAAACCCTGTTTTATCAACCAGAGCACTATTGACATTTGAGTCAGACAATTCTTTGTTCTGGGACTTGTCTTGTGCATTGTAAGATGTTTATCAGCAGCCCCGACCCTCTACCCACCAATTACCAGCAATGTAAAACAAGCCTAATAAAGTCAATTGATACTTAGGTAATGTAATATTTAAGGAGATCATACAGTTCTCAAGGATACAGTGAAAAGTTGTTACTTTTTTTAAACTGATCTTACCATCTTATTAATACATTCAAGTTGATAAAACATAACTAGATATTTTAAATGTAAAGCCAAAATAAAAATGAGTATCCTTGTTATGTTAAAAAAACAGAAAAAATAGAAATATTCCCTTCCTCTAGTACAAAGGTCTGCCTCTAAATATATATTTAATTCAAAAACATAATATCAGTAATTGTTTTAAGTTTTAAATCTTAATATTCCAACCAACAGCAGTCTCTGAATTCTGATACTTTTAAAAACCAGGAGAATATAAAAATGAGAATAGTCTGAGTTCTCCAACTTGAAATGATAAGACAAGAACTTCATAAAATATTTTTGTCACAGAGGGGAATACAAAGTGGAATAAAGAAGGCTATGTATGACCCTTGATTTCATGATACCTGTTGTAACAAGATGTCTGTGAATTTTCATATGTTTACTCTTAAGAAATCTATCTTCCAAACATAATAATTTTTTGGAGCATGGAAATAATTAACCATTTTTTATTAATTTATAATTTAGAATAAATGTTAAAGTGATCAAAAGTTTTCCCATAATATAAAATATTCTGCACAAGAAAAAATATATATTATATTCTTTAATATTGTAGGCTTTTGTATTTGGGTAGAAAAAAACGCACTGATTTTAAGCTCTGAGAGGAATTTTAAGAACATGAACAACTAGTGACATATTCAGAAAAAGGAAATATTATTGCAGGCAGCTTTTCATTTGAAACAGCTTAATTGTTGCTATTGAACACTACTGATTTATCATTTATATAAACAGCTTTGCAGGAGGATGCCTGGCAAAAACTACAGGGAATTCTGTTTTATGTATCCATCAGAGAAGGAAAAGTTAAAAAAATATGACAACATTCAGCATTAGAGAGGGTGTCAATAGACACTGCCCTGTTGTAGATTGGTACAAAATTAATACCTTATATTAGTCAGGGTTCTCAAGAGAAAGAGAACAAGAGATTTTATATATATATATATATATATATATATGGAGAAATTTATTATAAAGAATTGGCTCGTGTGATTATGGAAGCCAAGAAGTCCCATGACCTGCCATGTGCAAGTTGGAGACTCTGGAAAGCCAGTGATGTAGTTCAGTCTGAGTCCAAAAGCCTGAGAACTCTGGGCATCAATGATATACATTCCAATCCAGATCTGAAGGCTGGAGAATCAAGAGATCTGAGGGCAGAAGAAGATCAATGCCCCAGCTCACAGAGACAGGCAGGAAGTGCAAAATCCTTCCTTCCTTCATCTTCTTGTTTATTTAGGTCCTCAGTAGATTGAATGGTACTCACCCACATAGAGGGCGAGTGGGGTGCAAACAGATTTACTGCTTCTACCAATTCAAACGCTAATTTAATCTGGAAACACCGTCACAGACACACCCAAATATAATGTTTAGCCAAATATCTGGGTACCCTGAGATCCTGTCAAGTTGACACAAAATTAGCTATCACATAACCCTAACTTTTAACTCAGAATTTTACTTGTCCTACAGTAACTTATACAAAGACATTCATTGCAACCCATAGTAACAATAATTTGAAAATAACCTAAATTTCCTTTAATAGGAGATTGTCTCAAACTTAGGCTCATTCTTGTAACGGCATATTCTGCAGCTTTTAAAAAGAGCGAGGTAGATTCTATACTAACTGACATGAAAATGTCTCATGATGTAATATTATGTAAAAGCAGAAATGAAGCAGTGTGTACAACTCCATGTACTGCAGCAATGTTAATTTCTTAGTTGTGAAGAATGTACTATGTTGGATGTTAACATTAGGAGAAGCTGTGTGAAGCATGTACAGGAATCCTGTACTCTCTTTAAGAATCTTCAGTAAATCCAAAATTATTTCAGAATAAAAAGTCAAATATGCATACTGCAGTATATTTACACTTTACCATGAATACTGTACTGCACAACTAATTATTAACATGGAACAGGACTGTCCAAATTCTGTTTCATCCCATGTTAGATCCCAGGAAGGCTGGTATAAATATGGTAAATACAGATATCTGTTATCTCCTGACCCCTTATCTTACACAAGAGCCCTTTGGAGAAGAGGCAAGAGGGAGGCTGTTAAACAGGTGGAGATTGAAGTTGCAAACCCCAGTGGCAGGGACTTTAATGCTTTAAGAAATTTAGATAAATAATTAGTTGTTTGAATCATTCTACCATTCTGGACTTGGTTCTTTAACAAAAAACTGAGGTCTCCAGGGAACTTTATGGAGAGAGTAGGAGCTGGACTTTCTTCCCACTGGACAGGGAGGTTACAGAGGTTATGAAAACTGATTTTTCTCAGGAGAAGGGTGATTTTGTAAGTTCGTCCACACTCCAGCATGTCACTTTGAGTCACCTCAGCAGATGAGGCAGTTTCACTCTCTCCCTTATGTCACAGCTTCTTATAGAAAGAGCCAGCCATGGTAGAGAATTTACAATTTCATCAGCCATTGTGGATGTAAAATATTAGAGTATTGATAAGAAAGGAGGAAGGAGAGAATCATAAATGTAGCAGTTGAACCAGGGATATGACCAACCAGACATATCAGAAAAAAAGTACACGTTTAACATTTAACTGTTTCCTGTTCTTTTTGGAGAAATGGAGCAAAACCAAAGTTTGCCTGTATTTTCATGAACAAAATAGGGTGTCGACATTATTATTAAATGATGGACTACAGAATTCATTTGTAGCCCAGAAGGAGCAAACTTGTCTCACCATGGAGTCGTCTCTCCTTGAATGATGAATCTCTTCAAATGTAATGAAGAGTTCAGGGCAGGAATCTAAGGTCCAGAAGATGGGGTGGAGCAGGTATCAGAGAGTAGAGTGAAAGAAGACAACTTACTTTAAATCACGTCTTACTTTGTCAAGAAAGTAAGTGAAGGGGCAAAAGGCATATTCACTCTATGTTTTCCATAGGCCACTTGGATACCACTGCAATGCTGAAATGATATTCACAGAGCAAATCAGGGCTAAGAGATGAGATATTTTGTGTTATCACCTAATACACAGTTGAAAATACAAGAGTCTAAGCTGTCTTGTATTATTTTTATAAATCAGAAGTTTTCTACTGATACCTCCTAGAGACTTTATATGCTGCTGAATATTATTAATTCAGGATCAAAAGAGTAAATAGTACACTCTTGTGTATCATTTGATGGGGAAAGAACCACCAAGTATAGCCTGGGGAACGTGTTTATTAATATGTTTTTGTCTCTGTTTTAGTTGACATTTCTGTCTCTAAAAAGGAGTGTGATACAAGTTGATATTATAAGATGAAAAATCAACTTGGCAAACTAGTTGTAGTAATACTCAAGATACATCAGTGAATTATTCTGGGCTGTATTTATTATAAAAATTATCCATCTGCTGATGTGTGTTTAAATATGTTACTTCTTTGAGGTCTTCAACTATTTCTGCCTCTAAAGCAGCATTTAACAGTATGTAAACTTAGGGACATATAACAAACACTGCCATTTAAAATTGTGTGCATATAAACTTGCTTGCTTATTGTATTCCTACTTGTTTTGCATATTTATGACATATATAATATACATCACATATACATATATATTTTGTAAATCTACCTCTCTATATACATGTCCCATATATAATAAACAGAATATTTCATATAATTACATGTTGTTAAAGATGTTAGGTAACTTAAATACTCCAAGCTCATTTGGAATCATTGGAAGGAGTTTCAGCATCCTTTAGGATCTTGGTCATATTTAAAGACTTAAAAAAAATAAAAGCACTACTTCATTTTTATTGGAAATGGTTCTTTTTTTTCCCACATCTTTTAATGGATGACTTGGATAACTTTAAAATAATAATAGCTAGCAGAGAAGAATAAGGTAGTTAATTAGACTTGTGGGAAATTTGGAACTATCCAGATACATTTTGTGATTACTTAGTTTAAATTATGACAGGTTCATTTTATCATATTATCATATACAAAGTAATTAAAAAATTGTGTTATTGCTAAATTTCAGAAAAGGAAGTGAATAAATGTGATGTACTATATATATTTAGAAATATCTCAGAATAATTTTTTATTTGAAATTCTTTTAGTAATTTTAACTTTAAATTATTGTTTATACTGGGAGCTTTAACTGTGCAGGTATAGACTTGCATATTTCTGAAGGAATATATAAAGTAAAAATGGAATTTAATGTCAGTTGATTTATTATATTAATAAAGTGCTAAATCCTACAAATAAAGGCAACAGGTAATAATAGAAATGCATGTATGATTCACAGGTAGAAAAATAATTTATACATGCATGAAATAGGCTGAATGAAGGTTTAGACTCTATATTTAATAGACATCTCAATATTTAAATTCTTAAAATCATCCATATGTTTTTTAATATAAGGATAAAACAGAGATTGGTCTAAGATGGTGGAGGAGAAGGACATGTGCTAACTTCATTTTGCGAGAGCACCAGAATCACAACTAACGGCTGAACAATCATCGACAGGAAGACACTGGACCTCACCAAAAATGATACCCCACATCCAAAGACAAAGGAGAAGCCACAATGAGGGGCACAATCACAATAAAATCATATACCATAACCAATGGGTGGGTGACTCACAAACTGGAGGACAATTATACCACAGGAGTCCACCCACTGGAGTGAAGGTTCTGAGCCCCACATCAGGCTTCCCAAACTGGGGATCTGGCAATGAGAGGAGGAATTCCCAGAGAATCAGACTTTGAAGGCTAGGAGGATTTGATTGCAGGACTTTGACAGGACTGGGGGAAACAGAGACTCCACTCTTGGAGGGCACACACAAAGTAGTGTGTGCATCAGGATCCAGGAGAAGGAGCAGTGACCCCATAGGAGACTGAACCAGACTTACCAGGTAGCGTTGGAGGGTCTCCTGCAGAGGCAGGGGCTGGCTGTGGCTCACCACAGGGACAAGGACCCTGGCAGCAGAAGTTTTGGGAAGTACTCCTTGGCATGAGCCCTCCGGGACCACCATTATCTCCACCAAAGATCCTATAGCCTCCAGTGCTGGGTCACCTCTGACCAACTAACCAACAGGGAGGAAACTGAGCCCTATCCATCAGCAGACAACTGGATTAAAGTTTTACTGAGCTCTGCCCACCAGAGCAACACCCAGCTCTACCCACCACCAGTCCCTCCCATTAGGAAGCTTGCACAACCTCTTATATAGCCAAAGCCACCAGAGGGCAGACAGCAGAAGCAAGAATAACTACAATCCTGCAGCCTGTGAAAAGAAAACCACTTTCACAGAAATATAGACAAAATGAAAACACAGAGGGCTATGTACCAGATGAAGAAACAAGAAAAAAACCCAGAAAAACAATTATATGAATTGGAGCTAGGCAACCTTCCAGAAAAAGAATTCAGAATAATGATAGTGAAGATAATCCCAGACCTTGGAAAAAGAATGGAGGCAAAGATCAAGAAGATTCAAGAAAGGTTTAACAAACACCTAGAAGAATTAAAGAAGAAACAAACAGAGATGAACTGTATAAAAACTGAAATGAAAAATACACTAGAAGGAATCAATATCAGAATAACTGAGGCAGAAGAACGGATAAGTGACCTGGAAGACAGAATAGTGGAATTCACTGCTATGGAACAGAATAAAAAAAAAGAATGAAAAGAAATGAAAACAGTCTAAGAGACCTCTGGGACATCAAATGCACCAACATTCACATTATAGGGGTCCCAGAAGGAGAAGAGAGAAAGAAAGGACCTGAGATAATATTTGAAAAGCTTATAGTCAAAAACATCCCTAACATGGAAAAGGAAATAGCCACCCAAGTCCAGGAAGCACAGAGAGTCCCAGGCAGGATAAACCCAAGGCGAAACATGCTGAGACACATAGTAAGCAAATTGACAAAAATTAAAGACAAAGCAAAATTTTTAAAACCAACAAAGGAAAAATGACAAATAACATACAAGGAAACTCCCATAACGTTAACAGCTGATTTCTCAGCAGAAACTCTACAAGCCAGAAGGGAGTGGCATGATATATTTAAAGTGATGAAAGGGAAGAACCTACAACCAAAATTACTCTACCTGGCAAGGATCCCATTCAAAGTCGATGGAGAAATCAAAAGCTTTACAGACAAGCAAAAGCTAAGAGAATTCAGCAGCACCAAACCAGCTTTACAACAAATTGTAAAGGAACTTCTCTAGGCAGGAAACACAAGAGAAGGAAAAGACCTATAAAAACAAACCCAAAACAATTAAGAAAATGGTAATAGGAACATACGTATTGAAAATTACCTTAAATGTGAATGGATTAAATGCTCCATCCAAAAGACATAGGCTTGCTGAATGGATGTAAAAATAAGACTCAAATATATGCTGTCTGCAAGAGACCCACTTCAGATGTAGGGACACATACAGACTGAAGGTGAGGGGATGGAAAAAGATACTCCATGCAAATGGAAATCAAAAGAAGACTGGAGTAGCAATACTCATATCAGATAAAAAAAGACTTTAAAATAAAGAATATTACAAAAGACAAGGAAGGACAGTACATAATGATCAAGGGATCAATCCAAGAAGATATAACAATTATATCAATTATAAATATATATAACAATGTATATAAGAAGATATAACAATTATAAATATATATGCACCCAACATAGGAGCACCTCAATACATAAGGCGACTGCTAATAGCTATAAAAGAGGAAATCGATAGTAACACAATAATAGTGGGGGACTTTAACACTTCACTTACACCAATGGACTGATCATCCAGACAGAAAATTAATAAGGAAACACAGGCTTTAAATGACACAATAGGCCAGATAGATTTAAATGACATTTATAGGACATTCCATCCAAAAACAGCAGACTACACCTTCTTCTCAAGTGCACATGGAATATTCTGCAGGATAGATCACATCTTGGGTCACAAGTCAAGTCAGTAACTTTAAGGAAATTGAAATCTTATCAAGCATATTTTCTGACTACATCACTATGAGATTAGAAATCAATTACAGGGAAAAAAATGTAAAAAACACAAACACATGGAGGCTAAACAATATGCTACTAAATAACCAAGAGATCACAGAAGAAATCAAAGAGGAAATCAAAAACTACCTAGAGACAAATGACAACAAAAACAAAGCAATCCAAAATCTATGGGATGCAGCAAAAGCAGTTCTCAGGGAAGTTTACAAAAATACAATCCTACCTCAAGAAAAATCTCAAATAGACAACCTAACTTTATCCCTAAAGGAACTAAGGAAAGAAGAACAAACAAAACCCAAAGTTAGCAGAAGGAAAGAAATCATAAAGATCAGAGCAGAAATAAATGAAATAGAAACAAAGAAAACAATAGCAAAGATCAATAAAACTAAAAGCTGGTTCTTTGAGAAGATAAACAAAATTGATAAACCCCTAGCCAGACTCATCAACAAAAAGAGGAAGAACACTTAAATCAATAAAATTAGAAATGAAAAAGGAGAAGTTACAACAGACACTGCAGAAATACAAAGCATCATAAGAGACTACTACAAGCAACTCTATGCCAATAAAATGGACAACCTGGAAGAAAAGGACAAATTCTTAGAAAGGTATAAGCTTCCAAGACTGAACCAGAAAGAAATGGAAAATATGAACAGACCAATCACAAGTAATGAAATGGAAACTGCGATTATAAATCTTCCAACAAACAAAAGTCCAGGACCAGATGGCTTCATAGGTGAATTCTATCAAACATTTAGAAAAGAGCTAACACCCATCCTTCTCAAACTCTTCCAAAAAATTGCAGAGGTAGGAACACTCCCAAACTCATTCTATGAGACCACCATCACCCTGATACCAAAACCAGACAAATATACTACAGAAAAATAAAATTACAGACCAGTATCATTGATGAATATAGATGCAAAAATCCTCAATAAAATACTAGCAGACAGAATCCAACAACACATTAAAAGGATCATAGGGCTTCCCTGGTGGCACAGTGGTTGAGAGTCCGCCTGCCAATGCAGGGGACACGGGTTCATGCCCCAGTCCGGGAAGATCCCACATGCCACGGAGCAGCTGGGCCCGTGAGCCATGGCTGCTGAGCCCGCACGTCTGGAGCCTGTGCTCCACAATGGGAGAGGCTACAACAGTGAGAGGCCCGTGTACTACAAAAACAAAAACAAAAACAAAAGGATCATACACCATGATCAAGTGGGATTTATCCCAGGGATGCAGGGATTCTTTAATATACACAAAACAATCAATGTGATACACTATATCAACAAATTGAAGGATAAAAACCATATGATCATCTCAATAGAGGCAGAACAAGCTTTTGACAAAATTCAACACCTATTTATGATAAAAAATTCCCAGAAAGTACACATAGAGGGTACCTACCTCAACATAATAAAGGGCATATATGACAAACCCACAGCAAACATCATTCTCAATGGTGAAAAGCTGAAAGCATTTCCTCTAAGATCAGGAGCAAGATAAGGATGTCCACACTTGCCACTATTATTCAACATAGTTTTGGAAGTCTTAGCCTCAACAATCAGAGAAAAAAAAGAAATAAAAGGAATACAAACTGGAAAAGAAGAAGTAAAACTGTCACTGTTTGCAGAGGACATGATGTTATACATAGATAATCCTAAAGATGCCACCAGAAAACTACTAGACTTAATCAATGAATTGGGTAAAGTTGCAGGATACAAAATTAATGCATGGAAATCTCTTGCCTTCCTATACACTAACAATGACAGATCAGAAAGAGGAATTAAGGAAACAATCCCATTTACCATCGCAACAACAAGAATAAAATACCTAGGACTAAACCTACATAAGGAGGTAAAAGACCTGTACTCAGAAAACTATAAAACACTGATGGGGCTTCCCTGGTGGTGCAGTAGTTGAGAGTCCGCCTGCCGATGCAGGGGACACAGGTTCGTG
>NW_006792268.1:142418-157165 GCF_000442215.2 Lipotes vexillifer | reverse complement strand
GTCCCGTGAGCCATGGCCGCTGAGCCTGCGCGTCCGGAGCCTGTGCTCTGCAACGGGAGAGGCCACAACAATGAGAGGCCCATGTACTGCAAAAAAAAAAAAAAAAGAAAAAAAGAAAGACACTGATGAAAGAAATCAAAGATGACACAAACAGATGGAGAGATATAACATGTTCTTGGATTGGAAGTATCAATATTGTGAAAATGACTATTCTACCCAAAGCAATCTACAGATTCAATGCAACCCCTATCAAATTACCAATGGCACTTTTTAAAGAACTAGAAGAAAAAATCTTAAAATTTGTATGGAGACACTGAAGACCCCAAATAGCAAAAGTAATCTTGAGGGAAAAAACAGAGCTGGAGGAATCAGACTCTCTGACTTCAGACTATACTACAAAGCTACAGTAATCAAGACAATATGGTGCTGGCACAAAAACTGAAGTATAGGTAAATGGAACAGGATAGAAAGCCCAGAGATAAACCCTCACACCTATGGTCACTGAATCTATGACAAAGGAGGCAAGGATATACAATGCAGAAAAGACAGTCTCTTCAATAAGTGGTGCTGGGAAAGCTGGACAGCTACATGTAAAAGAATGAAATTAGAACACCCCCTAGCACCATATACAAAAATAAACTCAAAATGGATTAGAGACCTAAACGTAAGGCCAGACACAGTAAAACTCTTAGAGGAAAACATAGGAAGAACACTCTTTGATGTAAATCACAGCAAGATCTTTTTTGACCCACCTCCTTGAATAATGGAAGTAAAACAAAAATAAACAAATGGGATCTAATGAAACTTAAAAGCTCTTGCACAACAAAGGAAATTATAAAGACAAAAAGACAACCCTTAGAATGGGAGAAAATATTTGCAAACGAATCAATGGACAAAGGATTAATCTCCAAAATATATAAACAGCTCATGCAGCTCAATATTGAAAAAACAAACAACCCAATCAAAAATTGGGCAGAAGGCCTAAATAGGCATTTCTCCAAGGAAGACATACAGATGGCCAAGAGGTACATGTAAAAGCTGCTCAACCTCACTAATTGTTAGTGAAATGCAAATCAAAACTACAATGAGGTATCACCTCACACCAGTTAGAATGGGCATCATCAGAAAACCTACAAACAACAAATGCTGGAGAGGGTGTGGAGAAAATGGAACCCTCTTGCACTGTTGGTGGGAATGTAAATTGTTACAGCCACTATGGAGGACAGTATGGAGGTTCCTTAAAAAACTGAAAATAGAGCTATCATATGACCCAGCAATCCCACTATTGGGCATATACCCTGAGAAAACCATAATTCAAAAAGAGACATGTACCACAATGTTCATTGCAGCACTATTTACAATAGCCAGGACATGGAAGCAACTTAAGTGTCCATCGACAGATGAATGGGTAAAGAAGATGTGGCACATATATATGATAGAATATTACTCAGCCATAAAAAGGAACGAAATTGGGCCATTTGTAGAGACGTGGATGGACCTAGACAATGTCATACAGAGTGAAGTAAGTCAGAAAGAATAAAACAAGTATCGTATGGTAACGCATACATATGGAATCTAGAAAAGCGATACAGATGAAGCAGTTTTCAAGGCAGAAATAGAGACACAGATGTAGAAAACAAACATATGGACACCAAGGGAGGAAGCGGTAAGGGGCTTGGTGGTGGTGGGATGAATTGGGAGATTGGGATTGACATTTATATACTAATATGTATAAAATAGATACCTAATAGGGACCTGCTGTATAAAAAAATAAAATAAAATTCAAAACAAAAAAGGGTAATACAGATTTCAATAAAGTCTTTCAACTGAGACAGTATTTTTAAGTTTTAAAATATTCTAAATGTAAATATTAAAGGAAGAAATGCAATATTAGCCAAATTTCTATATCTATCACTAATGGTTTATTTTATGATATCAATATATCTTATAAGATCATTTGTATTATGATATCAATATACTATAAATGTAATTTGAACGCCTTAATTCTGTTCTTTGAGTCATTGTCACTTTGAAAGCAATAATTAGAAGTCTGAATTTAAATAGTCCCTTCATTTTACATAAAGTTTTGTCTGGTCTTGACTATGACAGCACTATTTATTTCTGTGACTGCTGTCGAAAGAACTGCTGATTTGCACTGATTTTAAAAGGTTTTAGGACAATGATTGTACATATGTTTGGGTGATTTTTTCTTCAAATGTGATTTTGTCTTACATTATATAAAAAGTGTGGTAATTGTGGCAAAATTAATAAAATATCTGGTGTTTATGGGGATTATCTCTAAATATATTTCAATGTGGTTTGCCTTCTCTAACTCTTTTCATGATTAACTTTTAATTGTATCTAGTGTAACTCTTTTGAATTATTTACAATGCATTTTAAAATATATTTTTCAATTTCTCTTTTGAGTTTAAAACTAGCTACTTCAAATAACCATGCAGCAACTGAGATGACATGGTCTATTCAGTCCCATGACACTTCTTCCTTTGTTTCTCACACAGCCTCACTCTCAGACATACAGGAACATGTGAATTTGGGAGCAAGTAGAGAGACAGGTTGGATTCTGAGACAGTTTTGATAGAGTGATCTCATTGCTTCCCCCTCCCCCAGGAATTGATGCTGCACCCCTGGATTTCATGGTCTTCTTGTGGTGCCACCTGTGGGTTCAGCTGCCAGATGTGCCAGGTGTGTACGGGACAGAACCATGAGGAAATGTAGGCACTCGCTCTGCTCCTAGCATCACCATCCTCACATTCCCAGCATGGACCGATTTACCTGTAGTTTGAGGTGTGGATCTAGCTTTGCTTACCTACGGCATCATTTTCTGTTGAGCTGAGTCCCCCTCTTCTCTTTCTGCCATCTTTTTATTCAAACCTAAGCAGACAGCATTCCTGGACCTGAGTGGTGCCTTCGGTGTTTGCTGACCTGAGTTCATCCTCATCAGGCACCGCTGTTCCAAGTCTCTTCTCTCTGAGTTCCCTGTACATTCAAAAACTGAGTCTGCTAGAAAATGAATTATGCTCTTTAGAATTCAACTAGACAGGTCTCCAAAACCTATGATTCTGAGTAGGACCTAATAAAGTTCCAGGTTTAAGATACAGTCAGATGAAGTAAAGCAGCTAACATGAAATAAGCAGCTACAGCACATCCCAGAACATTTTCAGGATTTTGGTTATATTTTATAACTACCTACCATTCTCACTGAAAATGCCCTAAATTAAGCTGCAGTATAAACAAAATTAGGAGATTGTTTTCTCTGTTTCCCAGTTCATCATGATGACATTGAAGCTCAAGCTTGGATTTAACTGTTGGTCCCTTTGTATAAAATTAGAACATTTGTTTTCAACCTCACAAAATTGTGGTTTTGAATTTCAGTTCTTTCCTGTATGTTTACAGTGTATTATGGTTTATGGTTATTGTTAAGAATTAGTGTAGATAAATTTCACATCGTTTTTAAGATTCTTATTCTGCTATATTGATATATGCTTCTCTTTGTTTTGATTAATGAAAGAGCAAATGGCTTACAATGATCTTTTAATTAAGTTGTATTAATGCTATATCAGGTGATACCACTTCAAAGGGCACTTTACTGAGGAAGACTCTTACATAAATACTGCAACCAGATATTTGATGTTTGATTAATATTCCAAAATACAAAAACTACAGATTTACTAATACCTTTACTAGGTATATATTACAACTAATAAATAAACCAAAGAGGCTCGCCCTTTCTTTCTTCACCATGTTCCCCAGGTACCAATGAAGATGTCTTTCCTTTTTTAGTAAAAAGTAAAACAGAAGGATGATGTTGACAAAGCAGGGTTTGTTATTTGTGAAGCAATCCCATGACACAGTCCTATGCCAGGTCCATCACTGTTTAATCCCAGTTGATGACTAGAGTTGTTCATGGGTTGAGTCGTCTCCTTGCTATTTAAGAACCCTGTACATTTTAAGATTGGTTAAAAGTTTTGAAATCTTCTAAAATATTAGAAGGTCAGGCAAGTGCTCTCCCACTTTTCTGGGCTGCCTCAGGAATCAGGACACTCTCCCTGCTATCAACCTGCCATGAACTTCCTCAGTCTGAGCAATGGGCCATGAAGTGAAGATCAAGCTCCCTTATTCCAGGTACATATGTACACTGGCTATCCATGTGCAACTCTCTATAAAGCTGTCTTCAGGGAAAATTGGGATGGCGAACTTGGTTGAAGAGCTTATATGTTTAAAATGTTACTTGTTTACAGCAGTAGCATTTATAATTTATTTCATTAATGGAAGAAAAATGGAAATCTAATTAACAAATGAGATGAATAAGAACCAAACACAATTTATAGCATAAAGAAATATGAAATAAAATGTGTATAATGTTGATAAATCTAGTTCTTATGGGATTATAAAAATAATGTCTTTAGCAGAGACTAAGATTATAGAAGATGGATAATTTATGGAGAAACAATAATTGCTTTTAAATGAAAAATGAAAATAAGCCATCATGTAGCAAAACTAAAAATTTAATTTTTAGTGCATCTTGAAACTCTGTGACTTTCGATGCTTTAAAATGCTAGATGTCCAAGAGATCCAGTAAAATTCAAAAAATTGGTAAAAGTCAATAGTGTGCAGAAGACTGCAGGACTAAAATCCCAATAATTATCCAATGTGTAGATATTTGTCTATTAAACAAATTAAAAAAACCCAAAACAAGCAATTTCAAAGTCTCTAAATAACTTCCCATTCCCATTATTGTTTATGATCAAGAGTAACTTGAGACCACTCTCTCAGGAACACAAGTCATTTGGGGTGGGGGGAGAGGAGGTCTGAGGGAAACTGCTTTCTCACAGCTGTGGAGAATCCAGGGTTGAGGGCTTGTAAGGGTTTTGCTTCTGAGCAGTCCCTCCTAGGTCGGGTTCTTGAGTGAAAATCCTGATACAAAGGGACAGAGCTAATCTAGCAATTTCTATTTCCCTTCTGACCTCCTTGCTAGACATCCTGCAATTTCAGACGGTGGCATTTTAACAGATTCTTCTATGGCTTATTTCAGAGGACTCCTGCAGAATGGTGGCTGGAAGGAAAAAAGGAACTTAAAGGAGGAAGAGGGAAAAAAAGAAAGGCGATTTTTAATAAGCTTGAAATGCAGCCTAATAGATAATAAAACTTCCTGAAAACTCCGTGCTACATGCCCCTTTCAGAGTTACATTGCAGTTTGTGTTTTGTTTCATTTTGGCATTCTTTTTTAACTATAAGAAGATGTCTATTGTTTTCAGAGATGTCCTGCTGTGGGCAGTAAGAAGGTACTTGTGCACTGTGGTTTATTTTTCTATGGGGAAAATGGTAACTCAGGTGCGCTGTGTTTATTAAAAGTCAAGAATTTTATGAGCATTTTAAAGAAAGATGATTCTTTGCCCTCCTTACCCCTTATTTTATTGAAGCTGAAATTAATGTCATAGAATCTAGGCATCTTATACCTTTTAAATGACGGTGAGTCGGCTATTTTCTATTTCCTATTCTACTTACAGTGAGAGAAATTACATAGGGATATTTGGAAATAAACACTGAGAGTTGGGTCAGCATTTCTGACTTGAAAAAATGTTCTCAAAATAAATTCCAATTTCCTCCTGGAATACTCCATGCACCAACACATATGTTAATATTTACTGAGTAGTTGCTAAGTTTTACTTATTCTAACTCTGCATGCACATTTGCATATACCTCCTAAGGTCAAATTCTATCAATCAATTGTATCTTTAATTTTATTTTGCCTTTTTTTATAACCTGGCTTCAAAACTTCTATCCAGACACTACTCTCTCTTAACTAGAAAAAAACTTCCCTCTTCCTTAGTACACGAGGATACAGAGGAAAGTAAGAATGTCTAAAGGTCTTAGGCATGGGGACTTGGGGCAAGGGAAGAATAAGTTATCTTGAGAAGGAAGTCTAACGTTTCTCTTTTATCTTAGAAATATAAGATGAGAGAAAAGAAAGATAGCTAGGCAATATACATAGGTTATTTCTATATTTAAGTGTTTACAGAAATGCACTCGTATTATACGGTATCTATTCGCCAGATCGATTTCCTGGCGTTCTAGAAGATCTTCAACCATGACATATTAAAGAATCTTTCTCTGAAACTAAGAATGCCTCCCTCCCTCCTCCAAGATGAGACCTTGATTTTTGACATTACTGCTTTTTCTTGATTTGTTTTACTCAATATATTAACACAGGTGAGAAATCTTATTTCTGTTTTTACCAACCCCCATATAAAATATATGCCCTAAGTCTCTCTCTCTCATATGACAACCATCACATTTGTCTAGGTATTTGTTATCTCTCACTTTGATTGTGGTAATGTCTCCTCTACTTGTACATATAAGCCTCAGCAGACATACTCCATTGTCAGAGCCATTCATACTTAACGTGAGCAGGAATACCAACATTCTTGAACATCGTTTCCTTGGTCTCCATTCATTGGTTCACCCTGATTCCAGCTTCAACACAGTCCCGATTTTGGTTATGTCAACACACAGTTAAATTGCAATCTTGCTATTTGGTGTTTGGCATTTGTTTCTAGTCTCCTGATTCAGTCTGAAAGTTCCACATCAAAGACTGGCTTATGTTTGCTCCATGAGCTCTTCCAGCTGGTGGCCTCATCTATCTGATGGCTCAGACCCTACACTGAAATGGTCAGCTCCTGAAATCTCGGGGCTCTTGGACACCAGGACGTGATATACCAACTCCTGGGGATGAGCCTTCACTGTTTACTCTGACAGAGCTATTTTGTCTCTGGAGCTTTGTGGAACCTTCTCAATTCCTTAAAAATAAAGTTCAAGCTCATCCTCACTCTACCATAAAAACCAGTTATACTAGTTTATTTATCATTTCCTTTCTTTCTCTCTTCTCTTAAATAACATTTTTCACTTCACTCGTACTACTGCTACCTTTCATTTTTCTTTAAACATCACCTGATGCTCAAGATGCCCCACCTTATTGATAACTTTCAATTTGACATTACATTCTATATTTTATCAGGAAGCTTTTCTGATTTGAAGGAAAAGAAGTTGTCACTTCCCTGGATTGAATGTCAGGAAACTATACACCCTAAATTACTTTTTGTAGTTACTAGCTATCATTTTCCCTTATTCTACTCTGAAGATGCATTTCCTTTGTATGTACACAATGAAATGGTATTACTGTGCTAACATAATGTTTTCTGTCCTGCACATCCTGGGATTTTGTCCTTTTCCTTGTGTTCATCTTGAGTTATGTGGTCAGGAAGAGATCTTTGCAATTCCCTTTGCATAGTGTCCTGCAGTGTTAAGCCATAACTGGCAATGATGACATTAAAGGTGACTGACTTAGCTTAGAAGACAGGAACCTTTGCCTCTTATTTCTAAAGGAGGATAATCTGGGAAGGAAAAGGGAGAAAAGGGTGTCCTACTGTTCCCTAGAAGTCTATTCCTAGTAGACTTAGTACACAAACTATTAAATTTAAATAGACCTTTAGGTCACTGAATGTGTTTCACTGAATTTTACTATATTCAGACAAACCTATTCAACCCTAGAGGCAGTGAACTGGAGAACAATGTTTTTTCTTTTTTCTTTCACAATACTTTACACAGAAATTTTAGTTTGAAATGCATTTTAGATTTGTTATACCAAAGAGTGTAGAGAATGCCTAATTATAAGGATAAACAAGACTTTAGATATATAACTAAAAACTGGAAATATAGGAGTATACATAGAAGAATGTTCAAAAATTTAAAAGTAGGATCATTATTCAAAGGTAGGAATTCAGTTGTTTTGGATATTTGTTGGACTTTTTTCAAAAGTTGTCTGACAGTATTCTGAGACGTTTATTTAAAATTTTTTAAAATATAAAACATAAGAACCCAAATAATATATAGGAGGGACTTACTTCAAAAAATCACTGTTTACATTTTTTTAAATTATAGAAATATATATATTTTTGTAAAATATTTTATAAAATATATGTGTGTGTGCATGCCTATACATATACAGAGGGAGCACTTTTTCCCTTGGTTTAATATTTTAATCCTAATTTAGTTTTTAATTTGCATGTTTAGAATAGCCATGTTCTATATGAAATGTTTTTCTATATGTTCCCCCATTTGGGTGTCTGTTTGAAGGGGTTTTTATTTGTTTCTCCTTTAACTGGTTGCACGGGAAGATCCATCCTGCATGGTGAGTTCAGCATTTTCCTCGTTGTCTCCAGCGCATCCCATTGTCTGTGCACACACAGCATGGCCAGCGCCACATCCGCCTCCTTCCCTGGGTGACCACCTGGAACATGAAACACCCCTCACGCGGAGCATGCCCATGGGTTCAACATCCCGTGCAGGACCAGAGAGTGGAAAGCCTGTGGCCTCACGTTCCACTAAACCCTTGCTTTTTACTTTTGGTTTTCTCATTACAGATGCTGCAATGAGCATCTGCTATGCTCCCCACACATGTTCTGGACAGGCTGGGGTCCCTGGGAACGGTGCACAGCACAGTGTGGAGGCGGCATTCAAGTTCGCCGCAGAACCTGTGAGAATGGTCCTGACTGTGCGGGCTGTAGTGTGGTGAGTAGCCCTCCTCATCCCCAGCCCACAGTCTAGAGCTGGGAGTCCAGAGTCAGCACACACTAGATGGTCTGCAAACACAAGGTGTTCTACAAACTCTGAATGCTCTGCAAACACAAGATGTTCTGCAAACACTAGATCCTGTGAATCACACAAATTTATCTGGTTAATAAGAATGTCCAGAGGAAATATTGAAAGGTCAGAGGAGCCTATAGGCTTCCTGAGCTAAATAGACCTAGCCTTGAAATTTCTCGGTTCTGATTTCTGTGCTATGACAAAAATGTTAGAGTGCTTAATTCTGGACACAATATTTGGTTGGGGAAAATGAAAGGAACTTTCCATTCTAATCCCATGCTAAGGTATAGAATGCAGGATGAACCTGACACACTATGAGGGTAAGAAAACTCTGAAGTCAGAGCAAGTTGGTACTAATTCAGAGGAAATAAATCACAATCTATGGCTTCATTTTTCTTTGCCTTCACAGATCATATTTCCTTTAACACTGAACTGCTCAAATAAAGTTTCATTTGGGCAAGCACCTTCCCAAAGGCCCGTTGTTGCTCTTCCTGTGCCAGCTGCCAGAATGACTAAGCATGAAAAGCTGCTGGGCTTTCACCTGCCCCTGGTGCTGGCACTGCAGAGTGGATGCAGAGACAGTAGGGTGGTTTTGGTGAAGAGTTTCAGCCTGAGCAGCTCTGGTTTGGCATGCTTCCTCCCTGATCTTTCCAGTATGTCTTTGCAGTACTTTGGACCCTTGGTTCATGAAGTTGAACAATGTTTTTGCCCGGCCGTAAAGCTTTTTTGTGAGATGCAAAAATCAAACAGCCCAGATAGCCTTTGTAAATTCAGAGAGAGGAGGAGGTTAGAGGTGCTTCATCAGATACTATGACTGATCCAAGGAGATTTCGGTTACCGGGATTTGTAGTTACGTTTCTTTCCTTTCAAACTGGCAAAGAGATTGTAGTAGTCATAATAGAATCTATTATTGATTATAGAGGCACTTGTTTCTAGGTCAGCCTGAACTAACTTTGGATTAAGAAAAATCTTAGTCTATATATAGGACGAAATATTTATTGACTTTTCAGCTGCTCAAATTTAAAACTTTTTATAAATGTGAAGGTAATTCATGGTAATTATAATGAACACCCACATGCTCTAGGAAAATAAACCCAATGTGGTAGCTCTACTCTTTGCTGAAGCATGTAGCTTCCTGAACAAGTGTCTGGAGACTAGGGTCTACAATCCCACATGGACATTTGCCTCATCTGCTGGGGAACAACAGGGATGGAACCCAACAGAGTTGATCTTCTTAATCTTCTTGCCTTCAGTTTCTCAGAAAGTTGAGGTACTAAGAAATCTGAATGCATTTTACATCATTCATTTATAATTGCTTATTGCCTTCAACAATATCACCCATACAATATTTTACTGTAACAAAAAATTATATTAAGGAAAAACTAACATATCTCATATACATACATATATTTTCTTGTGATTATAAATATGAATGATTAAGTACTTTCTCAAGATGGTGCTGAATTTGTTGTTTATATTTATATTTAATAATATGTTGCTTGAATTTATATTTAATAACAGACAGCTTATGAAATAAATGCAATACCAGTTTCTAAATCCAGAATTTTACATAGGTCTCTAATAACTCTAGTTGGGGTTTTAGGTTGTGTTCGTTTTCTCCCTACTGGAGTTTACTTCTTAGCAGATGTAATTGGCATAATCAATCAATCTATTTCCTTATGTAGAAGTACAAAAAAATGTTTTCCTTATTTGTCAGGAATGCTGGCTCAGGTAAATTAATAAATGTAGAACAGTTGAAGCATGAGTTAAGTTTCTTCAGATTGCTTGGAAAATGTATTATCTCCATTAAATGTCCAAGAAATTTATTTAAAAAGAAAAGTCACAAGGAAGAGAGTAAGATGGCAGAGTAGGAGGATGTTGAGCTCACCTCCTCACATGAACATAACAAAAATCCATCTACATGTGGAGCAACTCTCACTGAAAACAAAATGGTGACTAACAGAAAGGCTTCTCTACAAATTGTAAAATCAGCCAAAACTAAAATAAATAGTTAAAGGATAAACATGAAGATGTAAAATATGACATCAAAAACACAAAACATGGGGGAGAGGAGTAAAAAATGTAGTTCTTTTAGAATGTGAACTTAAATGACTATCAGTTTAAAACAAGTAGATATACTTATAGAGCAACATATATGAATCTCATGGTAATGACATATCAAAAACCACAATGAGGTACACAAAAACTGGAAAGAAAGGAAAAAAATCATACCCCTAAGAAAATCATCAAACCAGAGGAAAGAAATGAAAGAAGAATAGAAGAGAGAAGAACTACAAAAACAATCAGAAAACAAATAACAAAATGGCAATAAGTACATACCTATCAAAAATCACTTTAAGTGTCAATTGACTAAATGCTCCAATCAAAAGACATGGGGTGGCTGATAGGATAAAAAACAAGACCCATCTATATGTTACTTACAAGATAATCCAGAGCTAAAGACAGACATGGGCTGAAAGTGAGGGGATGGAAAAATATTTCACGTAAATGAAAATGAAAAGAAAGCAGGGGAAGCAATACCCATATGAGAAAAATGAGACTTTAAAACAAAGTCCATAACAAAAGGCAAAGAAGGGCATTGTAAAATGACAAAGGAATCAATACAAGAAGATGATTGATATAACATTTGTTAACATACATGCACCTAATATAGAAGCACCTAAACATATAAAGCAAATATTAACAGACATAAAGCAAGAAATTGACAATAATACAATAAAAGTAGGGAAATTTAAAACCTCACTTACATCAATAGACAGATACTCTAGAATCAATAAGGATGCACTAGTCTTAAATGACACATTACACTAGTTTGAATTAATAGATATCTACAGGACATTCCATCCCCAAACAGTAGAATACACATTCTTTTCAAGTGCACATGGAATGTTCTCCAGGATAGATCACATGTTAGGCCACAAGATAAGCAGCAACAAATTTAAGAGGATAGAAATTATATCAAGCATTTTTTCTGACCTCAATGGTATGAAACGAGAAATCAATTACAGGAGGAAAAATGGGAGTAGAAAAAAACATGTGGAGACTAAGCAACATATTACTAAAAAACCAATGGGTCAGTGAAGAAATCAAAGTGTAACAGAAAATACTTTGAGACAAATAAAAATAAAACACAACTTTTCACAATCTCTGGGATGCAGCAAAAGCAGTTCTAAGAGGGAAATTTATAGTGGTACAGACCTACCTCAGAAAACAAGAAAAATTTCAAATAAACAACTTAACCTACATTTAAAAGTATTAGAAAAACAGGAGAAACAAAATCCAAAGCCAGCAGAAGGAAGAAAGTAATAAAGATCAGGAGGGGAAATAAATAAAAAACAGTAGAAAAGGTCAATGAAATCAACACTTATTTTTTTAAAATATAAACAAAATTGATTAGCCTGTAGCTGGGGTCATTAAGAAAAACAAGAGAGATCAGAAATAAACAAAACAAGAAGTGAAAGAAGAGAAATTATAATTTATATCATAGAGAAACAAAAATATAAGAAAATTATATGAACAGTTATATGGCAACAAATTGAGTACCCTATAAGAAATGGATAAATTTCTGGAAGCATACACTCTTCAGAGACTGAATCAGGAAAAAATAGACAATCTGAATAAGACTGATCACTAGTAGTGAAATTGAATTAGTGATCAAAAAACTCTCAGCAAACAAAAGTCCAGGGCCAGACAGCTTCTCAGAGGAATTCTCCCAAATATTAAAGAGGAGTTAATACCTATCCTTCTCAAATTATTCCAAAAAAATTGAAGAGAAGGGAACACCCCTAAATTTATTCTATGAGGCCACCATTTTTCTGATACCAAAACCAGAAAAAGACACTACAAAAAAGGAAAATTACAGTCCAATATCTCTGATGAAAATAGATGCAAAAACCCTCAACAAAATATTATCAAACTGAATTCAACAATATATAAAAGAGATCATATACCATTATCAAGTGGGACTTACTCCACAGCTGGAAGGAGGGTTCAATATCTGCAAATTAATCAATGTGATATACCACATTAAAAAAAGGAAGGATAAAAATCCTATGATCATCTCAATAGATGCAGATAAAGTGACAAAATTCAACATCCATTTATGGTAAAAATGCTCATCAAAGCTCGTATAAAGGGAACATGACTCAAGACAAGAAAGGCCATTTATGACAGACCCACAGCTAACATCATACTCAATGGTGAAAACTGAAAATGTTTCCTCCAAAATCAGGAACAAGACAAGGATGCCCACTCTCACCAATTCTATTCAATATAGGATTGGAAGTCCTAAGCACAGCAATTAGACAAAAGAGAAAAAAAGAAAGATAAGACATCCAAATTAGAAGGGAAGAAGTAAAACTGTCACTATTTGCAGATGACATGATATTATGTACAGAAAACCCTAAAATCTCCACCAAAAAACTATTAGAACTAATAAATGAATTCAATAAAGTTGCAGGATACAAGATTAAATACAAAAACCTGTTACTTTTCTATACACTAATAATGAACCATCAGAAAGGGAAAACAGGAAAATAATATCATTTCAAATTGCATCAAAAAGAATAAAATACCTAGGAATAAACTTATGTAAGGAGGAGAAAGATCTACACTATGAAAACTATAAAACATTGATGAAGGAAGTTCAAAATGATTCAGAGATGGAAAAATATCCTATGTTCATAGATTGAAATAATATTGTTAAAAGGTCCATACTACCTAAAGCAATCAACAGAGTTAATGCAATTTCTATCAAAATGCCCATGACATTTTCACAAAATTAGAACAAATAATCCTAAAATTTATATGGAAACACAAAAGACCCCAAATAGCTAAAGCAATCTTGAGAGAAAAGAATAAAGCTGGAGATATCATGCCCCCTGACTTCAGAATATACTACAAAGCTACCGTAATCAAAACAGTATCATACTGGCACAAAAACAGACACATAGATCAATGGAACAGAATAGAGAGCCCATAAATAAACCCATACACTATTGTCAATGCATCTATGACAAAGGAAACAAGATTATACGATGGGGAAATAGCAGTCTCTTCAATATGTGGTACTGGGCAAATGGAGCAGCTGCATGCAAACAAATGAAATTAGAACAATTTCTCACATCATATACAAAAATAAACTCAAAATGGAATAAAAACCTAAGTGTAAAACCAGAAACCATAAAACTCCTAGAAAAAAACATAAGCAGAACAGTCTTTGACATAAGTCTTAGCAATATTTTTTTGGATCTGTCTCCTATGGCAAAGGAAACAAAAGCAAAAATAAACAAATGGGACCTAATTAAATTTAAAAAGCTTTTGCACAGCAAA
This sequence comes from Lipotes vexillifer, assembly GCF_000442215.2. Classification (NCBI taxonomy): domain Eukaryota; kingdom Metazoa; phylum Chordata; class Mammalia; order Artiodactyla; family Lipotidae; genus Lipotes; species Lipotes vexillifer. Next base: position 143,149 of record NW_006792268.1, on the reverse strand, counting down.
GGAAACCATCGACAAAAGCAAAAAATCAGACTACTGAATGGGAGAAAATATTTGCAAATGATATGAGCAAAAAGGGGTTAATATCCAAAATACATAAACAGCCCATAAAACACAATATCAAAAAGAAAACCAACCCTATTAAAGAATGGGCTGAAGACTTGAATAGACATTTTTCCAAAGAAGACATACAGATGGCCAAAAGGCACATTAAAAGATGCTCGACATCACTAATCATCAGGGAAATGCAAATCAAAACCACAATGAGATATCACCTCACACCTGTCAGAATGTCTACCATCAAAAAGAGCACAAATAACAAATACTGGAAAGGATACGAAGACTAGGAAACCCTTGTACACTTTTGATAGGAATGCAAATTCATGTAGCCACTGTGGAGGTGGAGGTTCCTCAAAAAAAAAACTAAAAACAGGGTCGGAGCTCAGGGAGAGGACTGGGGTTGGCAGCTTGAACATAGCCCGAAGGGGTTAGTGCGCTACGGCTAGCTGGGAGGGAGTCCGGGAAAAGTCTGCCACCTGCTGAGGAGGCAAGAGACTTTTTCTTCCCTCTTTGTTTCCTGGTGCGCGAGGAGAGGGGTTTTAAGACCGCTGCTTAAAGGAACTCCAGAGACGGGCGCGAGCCGCAGCTAAAAGCGCAGACCCCAGAGACGGGCATAAGCCGTGGCTAAAGGCACGAACCTCAGAGACTGGCGTGAGCCAATGCCAAAAGCGCGG
>NW_006792268.1:120236-142376 GCF_000442215.2 Lipotes vexillifer | reverse complement strand
TGCTTAAAAGACCTCCAGAGACGGGCGCGAGCTGCGGCTAAAGCCACGAACCTCAGAGACGGGCGCGAGCCGCGGCTAAAAGCTCGGACACCAGAGACGGGCGGGAGACGCTAAGGCTGCTGATGCCACCACCAAGGGGCCTGTGTGCAAGCACAGGTCACTATCCCCACCCCTCTTCCAGGGAGCCTGTGCAGCCCGCCACTGCCAGGTTCGCGGGATCCAGGGACAACTTCTCAGGGAGAACACACGGCGAGCCTCAGGCTGCTGCAACGTCACGCCGACTTCTGCCGCCTCAGGCCCGCCCCGCACTCCGTGCCCCTCCCTTCCCCCAGCCTGAGAGCGCCAGAGCCCCCGAGTCAGCGGCTCCTTTAACCCCGTCCTGTCTGAGCAAAAAACAGACGCCCTCCAGCGACCTACACGCAGAGGCAGGGCCAAATCGAAAGCTGAGCCCCTGTGAGCTGTGAGAACAAAGAAGAAAAAGGGAAATCTCTCCCAGCAGCCTCAGAAACAGCGGATTAAAGCTACACAATCAATTTGATGTACCCTGCCTCTGTGGAATACATGAATAGACAGCGAATCATCCCAAATTGAGGAGGCGGACTTCTAGAGCAAGATCTATGATTTTTTCCCCTTTTCCTCTTTTTGTGAATGTGTATGTGTATGCTTCTGTGTGAGATCTTGTCTGTATAGGTTTGCTTCCACCATTTGTCCCAGCGTTCTATCCGACCATTGTTTTTTTAAATTTTTTTCTTAATAATTAATTTTAATTTAAAGAACCTATTATACTTTACCTTCTTTCTATCTTTCTTTCCTTCCTTCCCTCCTTTAGACAACGATTCATCCCAACTTGAAGAGATGGACTTGGAGAGCAAGTTTTATGATTTTTTTCCCCTTTACCTCTATTTGTGAGGGTATATGTGTATGCTTCTATGTAAGATTTTGTCTCTATAGCTTTGCTTCCACCATTTGTCCTAAGGTTATATCCGTCCCTTTTTTTTTTCTCTAAATAATTATTTTTTTAATTCAATAACTTTATTATACTTTATTTTATTTTACTGTATCTTCTTTCTTTCTGTATTTTTTTCCTTCCTTCCCTCATTCCTTCCTTCCCTCCTCCCTCCTTTCTTTCCTTCTTGCCTTCTTCCTTTCTTTTTTCTTTCTTTCTTTCTTCCTTCCCTCCTTTCTTTCTTGCTTGCTTTCTTTCTTTCCTATTTCCTCCTATTTCTACTAATTCTCTCTACTTTCTCTCCCTTTTATTCTGAGCCGAGTGGATGAAAGGCTCTTGCTGCTCCAGCCAGGAGTCAGGACTCTGCCTCTGAGGTGGGAGAGCCAACTTCAGAACACTCGTCAAGAAGAGACCTCCCAGCCCCACATAATATCAAACGGCGAAAATCTCCCAGAGATCTCCATCTCAACACCAGCACCCAGCTTCACTCAACGACCAGCAAGCTACAGTGCTGGACAACCTATGCCAACCATATAGCAAAACAGGAACACAACCCCACCCACTAGCAGAGAGGCTGCCTAAAATCATAATAAGTCCACAGACACCCCAAAACACACCACCAGACGTGGACCTGCCCACTAGAGAGACAAGATCTAGCCTCATACACCACAACACAGCCACTAGTCCCCTCCACCAGGAAGCCTACACAACCCACTGAACCAACCTTAGCCACTGGAGACAGACATCAAAAACAACGGGAGCTACGAACTTGCAGCCTGCAAAAAGGTGAACCCAATCACAGTAAGATAAGCAAAATGAGAAGACAGAAAAACACACAGCAGATGAAGGAGCAGGATAAAAACCCACCAGACCTAACAAATGAAGAGGAAATAGGCAGTCTACCTGAAAAAGAGTTCAGAATAATGATAGTAAAGATGATCCAAAATCTTGGAAATAGAATGGACAAAATGCAAGAAGCAGTTAACAAGGACCTAGAAGAAATAAAGATGAAACAGACAATGATGAACAACACAATAAATGAAATGAAAAATACTCTAGATGGGATCAATAGCAGAATAAATGAGGCAGAAGAACGGATAAGTGACCTGGAAGATAAAATAGTGGAAATAACTACTGCAGAGCAGAATAAAGAAAAAAGAATGAAAAGAACTGAGGACAGTCTCAGAGACCTCTGGGACAACATTAAACGCACCAACATTCGAATTATAGGGGTTCCAGAAGAAGAAGAGAAAAAGAAAGGGACTGAGAAAATATTTGAAGAGATTATAGTTGAAAACTTCCCTAATATGGGAAAGGAAATCGTTAATCAAGTCCAGGAAGCACAGAGAGTCCCATACAGGATAAATTCAAGGAGAAATACGCCAAGACACATATTAATCAAACTGTCAAAAACTAAATACAAAGAAAGCATATTAAAAGCAGCAAGGGAAAAACAACAAATAACACACAAGGGAATCCCCATAAGGTTAACAGCTGATCTCTCAGCAGAAACTCTACAAGCCAGAAGGGAGTGGCAGGACATACTGAAAGTGATGAAGGAGAAAAACCTGCAACCAAGATTACTCTACCCAGCAAGGATCTCATTCAGATTTGATGGAGAAATTAAAACCTTTACAGACAAGCAAAAGCTGAGAGAGTTCAGCACCACCAAACCAGCTTTACAACAAATGCTAAAGGAACTTCTCTAGACAAAAACACAAGAGAAGGAAAAGTCCTATAATAACGAACCCAAAACAATTTAGAAAATGGGAATAGGAACATACATATCGATAATTACCTTAAATGTAAATGGACTAAATGCTCCCACCAAAAGACACAGATTGGCTGAATGGATACAAAAACAAGACCCATATATATGCTGTCTACAAGAGACCCACTTCAGACCTAGAGACACATACAGACTGAAAGTAAGGGGATGGAAAAAGATATTCCATGCAAATGGAAACCAAAAGAAAGCTGGAGTAGCAATTCTCATATCAGACAAAATAGACTTTAAAATAAGGACTATCAGAAGAGACAAAGAAGGACACTACATAATGATTAAGGGATCGATCCAAGAAGAAGATATAACAATTGTAAATATTTATGCACCCAACATAGGAGCACCTCAATACATAAGGCAAAAACTAGCAGCCATAAAAGGGGAAATCGACAGTAACACATTCATAGTAGGGGACTTCAACACCCCACTTTCACCAATGGACAGATCATCCAAAATGAAAATAAATAAGGAAACACAAGCTTTAAATGATACATTAAACAGGATGGACTTAATTGATATTTATAGGACACTCCATCCAAAAACAACAGAATACACATTTTTCTCAAGTGCTCATGGAACATTCTCCAGGATAGATCATATCTTGGGTCACAAATCAAGCCTTGGTAAATTTAAGAAAATTGAAATTGTATCAAGTATCTTTTCTGACCACAACGCCATGAGCCTAGATATCAATTATAGGGAAAGGTCTGTAAAAAATACAAACACATGAAGGCTAAACAATACACTACTTAATAACGAAGTGATCACTGAAGAAATCAAAGAGGAAATAAAAAAATACCTAGAAACAAATGACAATGGAGATACAATGTCCCAAAACCTATGGGATGCAGCAAAAGCAGTGCTAAGAGGGAAGTTTATAGCAATACAAGCCCACCTTAAGAAGCAGGAAACATCCTCGAATAAACAACCTAACCTTGCACCTAAAGCAATTAGAGAAAGAAGAACAAAAAAACTCCAGAGTTAGCAGAAGGAAAGAAATCATAAAAATCAGATCAGAAATAAATGAAAAAGAAATGAAGGAAACAATAACAAAGATCAATAAAACTAAAAGCTGGTTCTCTGAGAAGATAAACAAAATAGATAAACCATTAGCCAGACTCATCAAGAAAAAAGGGAGAAGACTCAAATCAATAGAATTAGAAATGAAAAAGGAGAAGTAACAACTGACACTGCAGAAATAAAAAATATCATGAGGGATTACTACAAGCAACTCTATGCCAATAAAATGGACAATCTGGAAGAAATGGACAAATTCTTAGAAATGCACAAACTACCAAGACTGAATCAGGAAGAAATAGATACTATGAACAGACCCATCACAAATACTGAAATTGAAACTGTGATTAAAAATCTTCCAACAAACAAAAGCCCAGGACCAGATGGCTTCACAGGCGAATTCTATCAAACATTTACAGAAGAGCTAACACCTATCCTTCTCAAACTCTTCCAAAATATAGCAGAGGGAGGAACACTCCCAAACTCATTCTAGGAGGCCACTATCACCATGATACCAAAATCAGAAAAGGATGTCAGAAAGAAAGAAAACTACAGGCCAATATCACTGATGAACATAGATGCAAAAATCCTCAACAAAATACTAGCAAACAGAATCCAACAGCACATTAAGAGGATCATACACCATGATCAAGTGGGGTTTATTCCAGGATTGCAAGGATTCTTCAAAATACGCAAATCTATCAATGTGATCAACCATATTAACAAATTGAAGGAGAAAAACCATATGATTATCTCAATGGATGCAGAGAAAGCTTTTGACAAGATTCAACACCCATTTATGATAAAAACCCGGCAGAAAGTAGGTGTAGAAGGAACTTTCCTCAATATAATAAAGGCCGTATATGACAAGCCCACAGCCAACATCATCCTCAATGGCGAAAAACTGAAAGCATTTCCACTAAGGTCAGGAACAAGACAAGGTTGCCCACTCTCACCACTCTTATTCAACATAGTTTTGGAAGTTTTAGCCACAGCAACAGAGAAGAAAAAGAAATAAAAGGAATCCATATCGGAAAAGAAGAATAAAGCTGTCACTGTTTGCAGATGACATGATACTATACATAGAGAATCCTAAAGATGCTACCAGAAAACTACTAGAGCTAATCAATGAATTTGGTAAAGTAGCAGGATACAAAATTAATGCACAGAAATCTATGGCATTCGTATATACTAATGATGAAAAATCTGAAAGTGAAATCAAGAAAACACTCCCATTTACCATTGCAACAAAAAGAATAAAATATCTAGGAATAAACCTACCTAAGGAGACAAAAGACCTGTATGCAGAAAATTATAAGACACTGATGAAAGAAATTAAAGATGATACAAACAGATGGAGAGATATACCATGTTCTTGGATTGGAAGAATCAACATTGTGAAAATGACTCTACTCCCCAAAGCAATCTATAGATTCAATGCAATCCCTATCAAACTACCACTGGCATTTTTCACAGAACTAGAACAAAAAATTTCACAATTTGTATGGAAACACAAAAGACCCCGAATAGCCAAAGCAATCTTGAGAACAAAAAATGGAGCTGGAGGAATCAGGCTGCCTGACTTCAGACTATACTACAAAGCTACAGTAATCAAGACAGTATGGTACTGGCACAAAAACAGAAAGATAGATCAATGGAATAGGATAGAAAGCCCAGAGATAAACCCACGCACATATGGACACCTTATCTTTGATAAAGGTGGCAGGAACGTACAATGGAGAAAGGACAGCCTCCTCAATAAGTGCTGCTGGGAAAACTGGACAGGTACATGTAAAAGTATAAGACTAGATCACTCCCTAACATCATACACAAAAATAAGCTCAAAATGGATTAAAGACCTAAATGTAAGGCCAGACACTATGAAACTCGTAGAGGAAAACATAGGCAGAACACTCTATGACATAAATCACAGCAAGATCCTTCTTGTCCCATCTCCTAGAGTAATGGAGATAAAAACAAAAATAAACAAATGGGACCTAATGAAACTTCAAAGCTTTGGCACAGCAAAGGAAACCATAAACAAGACCAAAAGACAACCCTCAGAATGGGAGAAAATATTTGCAAATGAATCAACTGACAAAGGATTAGTCTCTAAAATTTACAGGCAGCTCATGCAGCTCAATAACAAAAAAATAAACAACCCAATCCAAAAATGGGCAGAAGACCTAAATAGACATTTCTCCAAAGAAGATATACAGACTGCCAACAAACACATGAAAGAATGCTCAACATCATTAATCGTTAGAGAAATGCAAATCAAAACTACAATGAGATATCATCTCACACCAGTCAGAATGGCCATCATCAAAAAAATCTAGAAACAATAAATGCTGGAGCGGGTGTGGAGAAAAGGGAACTTTCTTGCACTGTTGGTGGGAATGTAAATTGATATAGTCACTATGGAGAACAGTATGGAGGTTCCTTCAAATCTAAAAATGGAACTACCATATGACACAGCAATCCCACTACTGGGCATATACCCTGAGGAAACCAGAATTCAAAAAGAGTCATGTACCAAAATGTTCATTGCAGCTCTATTTACAATAGCCCAGAGATGGAAACAACCTAAGTGCCCATCATCGGATGAATGGATAAAGAAGATCTGGCACATATATACAATGGAATATTACTCAGCCATAAAAAGAAATGAAATTGAGCTATTTGTAATGAGGTGGATAGACCTAGAGTCTGTCATACATAGTGAAGTACGTCAGAAAGAGAAGGACAAATACCGTATGCTAACTCATATATATGGAATTTAAGAAAAAAAAAATGTCATGGAGAACCTAGGGGTAAAACAGGAATAAAGACACAGACCTACTGGAGAACAGACTTGAGGATATGGGGAGGGGGAAGGGTGAGGTGTGATAGGGCGAGAGAGAGACATGGACATATATATACTAACAAACGTAAGGTAGATAGCCAGTGGGAAGCAGCCGCATGCACAGGGATACTGGCTCGGTTCTTTGTGGCTACCTGGAGGGGTGTGATAGGGAGGGTGGGTGGGAGGGAGACAAAGAGGGAAGAGCTATGGGAACATATGTATATGTATAACTGATTCACTCTGTTATAAAGCAGAAACTAACACACCATTGTAAAGTAATTATACCCCAATAAAGATGTTAAAAAAAAAACAAACTAAAAACAGAACCACCGTATGATCCAGCAGGTCCACTCCCATGTATGTATGTAAAGGAAATTAAAATTTGAAAAGATACATGCCTTCAGTGTTCTTAGTAGCTCTATTTACAATAGCCAAGATATGAAAGCATCCTCAGTGTCCATCAATGGATGAATGGATAAAGAAGATGCAGCATATGCATTCAATGGAATATTATTCAGCCATAAAAATGTATGAAGTTTTGCCATTTGCAACCACGTGAATGGACCCAGAGGGTGTCATGCTTAGTGAAATATGTCAGACAGAGAATAACAAATATTGTATGTTATCACTTACATGGAATCTGAAAAATGAAACAAGTGATTGAATATAACAAACAGAAACAGCCTTACAAACATAAAGAACAAACTGCTGTTTACCAGTGGGAGAAGGAAGTGGGTAGGGGTGAAACACCAGTAGGGAATTAAGAGGTACAAATGTTTAAAATAAATAACCTGCAGTGACATATTGTACAGCACAGGAAATATAGCCAATATTTTATAATAACTATAAATAGTGTATAACCTATAAAAATATTGAATCACTATGTTGTACACCTAAAACTAATATTGTAAATCAACTATACTTACATACATGCATAAAAAAGTCACATAGATTTTGTAACATGATTGATTTGTACATTCTAGCTGCAGCTGGCAAATCTTCAGACACAAAGTGTGTTTGATTTGAAGTGGTCTTTTATAGAAACTAGCTCTAAGTATAGGCATTGTAATTTCTTAATTTCAAGTTGTAAATTTGATCCTTTATCAATATCAAGCTGGATAACAAGTCAGGTGATATTTCTGAGATTCAGCCTCCTCTGAGAAGGAGACAACAACAGTCCATCCCTCCCAGGACCACTTTGTCAAAGATGGTGTCACCTGTGAGGTTCTGGTAGAAGGTCTCACATTCAGAGCAATTTAGTGTGAGTTTTTCTTCCTACTCTCATTACTTGTTGTTACTTTTTAAAAACTCATTCACTTTCAATCCTCAGATCTTCATAATATGATAAGTTCTATTCAACTAACAGTGATAGGAACATTAGGTAATTATCAATAGCAAGGAAATTTAATTGAAGAGAAATTCATAAAGAACATGAATTTTTATATTATTGTAACTAATTATTAAATAATATTAATTAATAAACATTGTAAGTTAATTATTATAAAATCCATGAATTTTTATCTTTGAAAATTACAACACATGATATGAAGGAGAAATCCGAATATTTGTGCTAGGTAAATAGAATAGTTTCTCAATATGGTATAAGTCAAAGTCTCCCTCAAAGGTTTAAAGAATTAGAAATAAGTGCTAGGCTAAATACATCAATTGCATTACAAACACTGAAATAGTGTTGGTATTTCAAAATTATACCCTTATTGAAATTTCACACAAAAAGTAAAATGGTCTGCCAAAGGCTATGATCAAAGATATCAGCATGGGACATAGAATTAATATAAATCTTCCTGATCTAGGAAAGTGACCACAGAAGACCCTTTAAAAAAAATCCTTTTTAGATGTATTTATTTATTTTTATTTATTTTTACATCTTTATTGGAGTATAATTGCTTTACAATGGTGTGTTAAGTTCTGCTTTATAACAAAGTGAATCAGTTATACATATACATATGTTCCCATATCTCTTCCCTCTTGCATCTCCCTCCGTCCCACCCTCCCTATCCTACCCCTCTAGGTGGTCACAAAGCACCGAGCTGATCTCCCTGTGCTATGTGGCTGCTTCCCACTAGCTATCTGTTTTATGTTTGGTAGTGTATATATGTCCATGACACTCTCTCACTTTGTCACAGCTTACCCTTCCCCCTCCCCATATCCTCAAGTCCATTCTCTAGTAGGTCTGTGTCTTTATTCCTGTCTTACCCCTAGGTTCTTCATGACATTTTTTTTTCTTAGATTCCATATATATGTGTTAGCATACAGTATTTGTCTTTCTCTTTCTGACTTACTTCACTCTGTATGACAGACTCTAGGTCCATCCACCTCATTACAAATAACTCAATTTCATTTCTTTTTATGGCTGAGTAATATTCAATTGTATATATGTTCCACCTCTTCTTTATCCATTCATCTGATGATGGACACTTAGGTAGTTTCCATGTCCTGGCTATTGTAAATAGAGCTGCAATGAACATTGTGGCACATGACTCTTTTTGAATTATGGTTTTCTCAGGGTATATGCCCAGTAGTGGGATTGCTGGGTCATGTGGTAGTTCTATTGGTAGTTTTTTAAGGAACCTGCATACTGTTCTCCATAGTGGCTGTACCAATTCACATTCCCACCAGCAGTGCAAGAGTGTTCCCTTTTGTCCACACCCTATCCAGCAATTTTTGTTTCTAGAATTTTGATGATGGCCATTCTGACTGGTGTGAGATGATATCTCATTGTAGTTTTGATTTGCATTTCTCTAATGATTAATGATGTTGAGCATTCTTTCATGTGTTTGTTGGTAGTCTGTATATCTTCTTTGGAGAAATGTCTATTTAGGTCTTCTGCCCATTTTTGGATTGGGTTTTTTGTTTTTTTGTTATTGAGCTGCATGAGCTGCTTGTAAATTTTGGAGAAAGTCATAAAGAAAGACCTTAAAACCAAAACATGCTGGCACAGGGATTCTTGGAAGGCTAATCAAAATCGATAAGCTGCACTATAAGTTGTGTCAAATAATGCCACCAAGGATAAATGTAAACCTAAATGTAAAGGTAATTGTAAGCTTAAATAAATTTTTAATATGAGTAATAATGGCAATATTACAAAGTACCTTATTCTTGTTTAGCACATTAGGTTCTTACCAAATGCTTTTGAAAAGGTTCTCTCATCTTATATGGTCCTAATTTTCCAGATGAGGAAGTTGAGACCCAGAGAAACCTAGTCACTTATCTGAAACCCCACAGCTTGCAAAGCAAAGCCTACATTCCAGCTCTCATGCCAAGGGCTCTTCTCCCCTGGATGCTGTGGCTGATTCGGGAAAATACAGGAACAAGCACTGAGAAATTAGTTTGTCAGAGCAAATATCACACCAAAACAGGCCTGTTAAAAAGCCCCAAAAGGTAATTTTTGATTTGCTTTCTTTTTTTTCTGAAAAGCTTTAGGTGAATTTGCCTCAGGCCAACAAGACATGACCTGGCTAAATTTTAAAAAGCATAGTTAGTAGAAATAAACTTTCTGAGATTCATGAGTCTTTTTAAAGTCATTATCTGCAAAAAAAGCCTTACCATGTTCTTTTTGGAGATTTGGATTCTCAAATTAACCTCTGGCCTTCGCAAAAATCATTTATTATTTTTAAAATATGCCTGAACAAATAAAAAGCAAAGATATCTTCCATAAGTTGAAGATATTTTAAATATTATGTAGAAGTTTTATTTCAAACATTGGAATCCAACTTCTGACACTGATAATTTTTAAATAGTTATGATTAATTGATGCCATGGGAAGAAATAAACATATCAACATTTTAAGATTTTTTCAAGGTTATTTTAGCAGAATTATTTTTACAAAGCCTTTCTCCAAAACATTCTTGCATATACAGTATTTTACTGGAAATGCATTGAATGTCTGCTGAGTTGCAGTAATACTGTCCAGAGCTGACACATGGCAACTGGAGAACATACATCATGGCCCACATAGCCTTTGATGGCATCCCAAGGGGAAAGGGGGAAGGAAGGTGGGAAGAGACTGGAACCTTTCAAACTCATATTAAAATGCCTTCGAGGGTTAATGGACTTTTTCCAAGTTGTTTTATAATCAGCTTTAATTGATTATTTCAATTGTGCAAGACAGCAACTCAACATCATATATTTGTAGATCTCAAATATACTTCAGCATTACATAAGCAATAATAAATGGAATACTATATTGAATACTCCATGAGAAACATGTTACAAGTAATATCATGTATTAGAAACACCATATACCTAGCTAATAGTTACATATCTTTACATTTATTACTTTCATTTTGAAAATTTTGCAATCCATTATTTGGATCTCACATTTTATGCCATTATATTAATATATACTTATTAACTCAAAATTCCCATGATATTTTAATGTTTCTTCTCTGAAGGTACTGACCAAACTTCAGCTTAGAGGGTTGCCCCGCTGTGTGACTGGGCATATTCCTTGACCTCTCTGTGATTTTAATTTTTCATCTGGAAACTGAACTTACCTTGTTGAGTTTTTGTTAATATTGTATAAATTTATCCATGTAAACAACTTAGCACCATGGTTTACAAAGCATTTGTAACAGTATTTTATTACTGTTATTCATTAAGCCACATCTCATTTTCTGTGCTATATTTACTTGCAAGTGGGAAGACAGAAGTTTAACATACATTGGGATGGCTGGGTTGCTGAATGATCTCTCTTATTCTCTCTGTCATTCCAGGAGCTGATAGCCGAGGTGGTAGGTGTTGCTTCAGACGTTTTCCACACCAGCACCCCCAGTGCCCCACATGCGTCCACCCTGCTCCTGGGTCTCATATAGAACAGCAGCTCACTAAGTGCTGTAACTAATTTAATGAATTTTATTCAGTTATTCAACTGTGGACTCAGTAGGCCACAGGTGTCTCCACAGCACTCTGACCCCATCTAATATTAGAAAAGTAATTAAAAGTACAATTTTTCTCATCCTGGCTATTGTATATAGTGCTACAATGAACACTGAGGTGCATGCATTTTTTGAATTATGGTTTTCTCCAGAAATATGCCCTGGAGTGTGATTGCTGGATCATATGGTAGCTCTCTTTCTAATTTTTAAAGAAACCTCTGTACTGTTCTCCATAGTGGCAACCTAAATATCCATCAACAGACGAATGGATAAAGAAGGTGTGGTACATATGTACAATGGAACATTAGCCATAAAAAAGAATGAAATAATGCCGTTTGCAGCAACCTGGATGGACCTAGAGATTCTCGTACTGAGTGAAGTAAGTCAGACAGAGATAAATATCATATGATACCAATTATATGTGGAATCTAAAAAAAGGGTACAAATGAACTTATATACAAAACAGAAATAGAGTCACAGGCATAGAAGAAAACTTATGGTTACGAGTGGGTAAGGGGGGAGTAATAAATTGGGAGAATGGGATTGACATATACACACTACTATATATAAAATAGATAACTAATAAGAACCTACTGTATAGCACAGGGAACTCTACTCAATACTCTGCAATGGCCTATATGGGAAAAGAATTTAAAAAAGAATGGAGGGACTTCCCTGGTGGTCCAGTGGTAAAGAATCCACCTTACAATGCAGGGGATGCGGGTTTGATCCCTGGTCAGGGAACTAAGATTCCACATGCCGTGGGGCACCTAAGCCTGCACGCCACAACTACTGAGTTTGAGCGCCTCAACTAGAGACTGCATGCCACAAACTAGAGCCACGAGCTTTGGAACCCACGTGCCGCAACTAGAGAGCCTACGTGCCCTGGAGCCTGCACACTGCAAATAGAGAAGAGAAAACCCACACACCACAACTAGAGAGAAGCCTGCACACCACAACAAGAAGCCCACATGCCGCAGCGAAAGATCCTGCATGCCTCAACGAAGATCCCGCATGCTGCAACTAAGACCCAAAGCAGCCAAAAATAAATAAATAAATAAATAAATAAAGCTTTTTAAAAATATAGGCAAAAAAGTACAATTTTTCTAATGTAAACAGAAACATCAACTTGTTTTACTCCAGTTAACTATGATCCACAGCAAATGTGATAAAATGAATCATCCAAACCAAAAGCTGAAAAAAAGGCTTTTAGAGCCTTACTGAGAACGACAGACAACTGTCGGTGGCTTCATGTAACTGATAATCCAGGAGAAAGGATTCTTGGAGATGCCCCTGGTACCCAGATGCACCTGAGAAGGGATGCCTACTCCATTCCCTCTCTGGTACCTCTCTGCATCCAGTGTGCAGGTTGTGCCCTGCTTAATTTTAAGGGGCTGTCCATAATCGTGTAGATGTTAGTAGCACCCCTTTGGTGGCCGCATAAGAAAACTCAGTGAGTTCTTCAAAGCCTCAGAAGCACGCAGAGTGCCAGCCTTCATTGTGAACTGCATTCTGCATCACGAGTGCTCTGCCCTTGTTGAGAAGGGCAAGCTGGCATTTTAGCTTGAGCTTCCCTTAGAGAGCCTGAGACAAGGGCTTAGATCACATAGTTTATTTGGGAGATGATTGCACAGCATCAGGTGGGAAGGATGAAGGGATGAAGCAGAGAATAAGGAGATATCCTATCAGGAGATGTCTGCTGTGGCTGTGAAACGCCATCCTCCAGGTGCTGACAGGGATGCAGAAGCTTCCTAGAAGTGTCCCTTCATGGGATCCCCGCTGGTTGACATGTGTCCTGGGATGAACTCCTGACGCTGCAGAGAGGTTCTGGGGAGGAAAACAACCGGAGGTAAGGCATGTGCTTGAGATGGACAATGCAGCCCACATCTGAATCTGCAGGGATTGTCCTCCTTGGCTGCAGCTGAAATCCCAGGTGATGGAGGGGATGTGGTATCTTGCATTAGGCATTTTTATTTGTACGGCCATTATCCAACCTACAGGTCGTCCTTGTCAGTGACACCTGAGGCACTCCTAGCACGTGTCCTTGCTGCTAGAAGATGCAAGGGAGGGCTCCTTTCTTCTTCTGGATGCTGGCGTGTAGAGGATGTGATGCTACAGCCACTACAGCCCATGTACTGCTATCAGTGTAGGGACACAGGCTCTGGGAAGAGGGGGCGCAGAAGCAAAACAGAAAGCAAAGCTGAGCCCTTCTGCCCAGGAGCCACCCAGGCATGTGACACGTGACATGAAAAGTCCACTGGGGTTTAAGCCACTTTGAGCCCAAATCATCCTATCTACTATGCACCTTCCCTCCCCTCATCACCTTGCTCCTCAGAGGCCCCTGAAACCCCAGATCCCCAAGGCTAGAGGAAGCAGGTGGGAAACACTCCTCAGCTTTGTTCTTCCCTTTCCTTCCTTTCTATTATGAGATACATAGTTTGGGGAAACTCACTCACATGCTGATTAGCAGAAATATTCTTCCTTATTGATTGCTTTATACTCTTATATGGTATCTGGTGGAGATAATCTAAGGGTTTTTATGAGACAGGTTACCACCAAAGCAACAAATGATACTGGCCTTCATCAAAAAGGTCACAAAACAAACCCTGTAGTTGCACAGTCGTTTCTAAATGTGTTCACTTATGTTTCCAAATATTTCTCTGCAAGGGAAAGGATCTATGATTATCCTAGATTAAACATGATAATCCATCTTCATAAGAATGGAAATGCAAAATCTGCTTTCAGGTTTTTGAAACATCATGGTGAAGAGCTTGTAAATATGAAAGATTGTCATAGTGAAAATGTCAAATTTTGTTAAAGGGAGTTTGAGTGTCTTGAGAAAGAGATAATATCAGTACACATGATCATGTGGTATAGCAGATGGCCACAAAACTATACATTTTCTAAAATTTAGCATCAGCAGTTCTGCAATCAAGTATTAAAATGATGTATGACACAGACGGGAAAAAAATGATACATTATAGGAATTAATCCTTCAAAATTATGCTTCTAGGACTTATGAAAAATCATCTACAATCTCTAGAAATTATAATCCAAAACTAAGAAATGGAGAATTTTACAAAAATCTTTGTTTATAGTATTGGGAAACTGTAGTATGTTTCACTGGCTTAAAAGAAAGGGATATATTTTATTTTTATATCTTCCTAGAATAGTCTTTGCAAAGTTAACTGTAGAGACTTTCACATATAACAGAGGATTTCTGTTGTAAAAATGAAGTGGATGTATATGTCTATGCAATAAATAACCATGATAAAGTATTCCCTGATGACAGCAACCAAAATCCCCCAAATTTACTTAAGGAAACAACACAAGCAGTGTTCTCAGTCATAGGAGTTTCAGCTAAATGACCATGAGTTTGACATTTTGTTTTATAGGATGAAGTGAGATTAAGCAACATGCATAACAAACAGTCCCTGTTTTTAAAGATGCCAGATTTTTACCCATTACAAAATGAGTAATTAAATTCACTTTCCTAAAATAAAAACATTGATTGAAATTAAATGAATCAGAGAATGCTCTTTACCAAACACACTTACCTGTCAATGTCAGAACTTTATTGTGACACTTGTACTAACTATGGATTACCCAGGGAACATTTGATGAGCCCTTTTGTTGATTTCATGTCCCTTCCAAATTAGGCACTACTTTTTGGACAATTTCTGACTTTCACCTTGTTCACTTCTGAATGAGCCAGTTACTTGCCACTATGATTAGAAAAGCAAGTTCTCCTGGAGCAGTGTTTCTAATTCATATATTCTTTTAAAGTATTAATTGATTTATTCTTTTGTTATTATTGCCTTCCTCTGCTTAGTTTTCTGTTAATTTAATCTTTTCTTTCTAACTTTTTTAAGGAGAAAAATAAATCATCCACTTGATATTTTTCGTCTTTTTTTTTTTTAACATGTTTTTTGGGGTATAATTGCTTAACAATGGTGTGTTAGTTTCTGCTTTATAAAAAAGTGAATCAGTTATACATATACATATGTTCCCATATCTCTTCCCTCTTGCGTCTCCCTCCCTCCCACCCTCCCTATGCCACGCCTCTAGGTGGTCACAAAGCACCGAGCCCATATCCCTGTGCTATGCAGCTGCTTCCCACTAGTTATCTACCTTATGTTTGTTAGTGTATACATGTCCATGCCTCTCGCCCTGTCAGAGCTCACCCTTCCCCCTCCCCATATCCTCAAGTCCATTCTCCAGTAGGACTGTGTCTTTATTCCTGTCTTACCCCTAGGTTCTTCATGACATTTTGTTTCTTACATTCCATATATATGTGTTAGCATACACTATTTGTCTTTTTCCTTCTGACTTACTTCACTCTGTATGACAGACTCTAGATCTATCCACCTCATTACAAATAGCTCAATTTCGTTTCTTTTTATGGCTGAGTAATATTCCATTGTATATATGTGCCACATCTTCTTTATCCATTCATCCGACGACGGGCACTTAGGTTGTTTCCATCTCCGGGCTATTGTAAATAGAGCTGCAATGAACATTTTGGTACATGACTCTTTCTGAATTCTGGTTTCCTCAGGGTATATACCTAGTAGTGGGATTGCTGGGGTCATGTGGTAGTTCTATTTGTAGTTTTTTAAGGAACCTCCATATTCTTCTCCATAGTGGCTGAACCAATTCACATTCCCACCAGCAGTGCAAGAGTGTTCCCTTTTCTCCACACCCTCTTCAGCATTTCTTGTTTCTAGATTTTTGATCATGGCCATTCTGACTGGTGTGAGATGATATCTCATTGTAGTTTTGATTTGCATTTCTCTAATGATTAATGACGTTGAGAATTCTTTCATGGGTTTGTTAAGTCTGTATATATCTTCTTTGGAGAAATGTCTATTTAGGTCTTCTGCCCATTTTTGGATTGGGTTGTTTATTTTTTTGTTATTGAGCTGCATGAGCTGCCTGTAAATTTTAGAGATTAATCCTTTGTCAGTTGATTCATTTGCAAATATTTTCTCCCATTCTGAGGGTTGTCTTTTGGTCTTGTTTATGGTTTCCTTTGCTGTGCAAAAGCTTTGAAGTTTCATTAGGTCCCATTTGTTTATTTTTGTTTTTATTTCCATTTCTCTAGGAGGTGGATCAGAAAGGATCTTGCTGTGATTTATGTCATAGAGTGTTCTGCCTATGTTTTCCTCTACGAGTTTCATAGTGTCTGGCCTTACATTTAGGTCTTTAATCCATTTTGAGCTTATTTTTGTGTATGATGTTAGGGAGTGATCTACTCTCATACTTTTACATGTACCTGTCCAGTTTTACCAGCAGCACTTATTGAAGAGGCTGTCCTTTCTCCACTGTACATTCCTGCCACCTTTATCAAAGATAAGGTGTCCATATGTGCGTGGGTTTATCTCTGGACTTTCTATCTTGTTCCATTGATCTATCTTTCTGTTTTTGTGCCAGTACCATACTGTCTTGATTACTGTAGCTTTGTAGTATTGGCGGAATTCAGGGAGCCTGATTCCTCCAGCTCCGTTTTTTGTTCTCAAGATTGCTTTGGCTATTCGGGGTCTTTTGTGTTTCCATACAAATTGTGAAATTTTTTGTTCTAGTTCTGTGAAAAATGCCAGTGGTATTTTGATAGGGATTGCATTGAATCTGTAGATTGCTTTGGGTAGTAGAGTCATTTTCACAATGTTGATTCTTCCAATCCAAGAACATGGTATATCTCTCCATCTATTTGTATCATCTTTAATTTCTTTCATCAGTGTCTTATAATTTTCGGCATACAGGTCTTATGTCTCCTTAGGTAGGTTTATTCCTAGATATTTTATTCCTTTTGTTGCAATGGTAAATGGGAGTGTTTTCTTGATTTCACTTTCAGAGTTTTCATCACTAGTATATAGGAATGCCATAGATTTCTGTGCATTAATTTTGTATCCTGCTACTTTACCAAATTCATTGATTAGCTCTAGTAGTTTTCTGGTAGCATCTTTGGGATTCTCTATGTATAGTACCATGTCATCTGCAAACAGTGACAGCTTTACTTCTTCTTTTCCGATTTGGATTCCTTTTATTTCCTTTTCTTCTCTGATTGCTGTGGCTAAAACTTCCAAAACTATGTTGAAGAAGAGTGGTGAGAGTGGGCAACCTTGTCTTGTTCCTGACCTTAGTGGAAATGCTTTCAGTTTTTCAACATTGAGGATTATATTGGCTGTGGGCTTGTCATATACGGCCTTTATTATATTGAGGAAAGTTCCCTCTACACCTACTTTCTGCAGGGTTTTTATCATAAATGGGTGTTGAATTTTGTCAAAAGCTTTCTCTGCATCTATTGAGATGATCATATGGTTTTTCTCCTTCAATTTGTTAATATGGTTAATCACATTGATAGATTTGCGTATATTGAAGAATCCTTGCATTCCTGGAATAAACCCCACTTGATCATGGTGTATGATCCTTTTAATGTGCTGTTGGATTCTGTTTGCTAGTATTTTGTTGAGGATTTTTGCATCTATGTTCATCAGTGATATTGGCCTGTAGTTTTCTTTCTTTGTGACATCCTTGTCTGGTTTTGGTATCAAGGTGATGGTGGCCTCGTATTTCGCCATTGAGGATGATGTTGGCTGTGGGCTTGTCATATACGGCCTTTATTATATTGAGGAAAGTTCCCTCTACACCTACTTTCTGCAGGGTTTTTATCATAAATGGGTGTTGAATTTTGTCAAAAGCTTTCTCTGCATCTATTGAGATGATCATATGGTTTTTCTCCTTCAATTTGTTAATATGGTTAATCACATTGATAGATTTGCGTATATTGAAGAATCCTTGCATTCCTGGAATAAACCCCACTTGATCATGGTGTATGATCCTTTTAATGTGCTGTTGGATTCTGTTTGCTAGTATTTTGTTGAGGATTTTTGCATCTATGTTCATCAGTGATATTGGCCTGTAGTTTTCTTTCTTTGTGACATCCTTGTCTGGTTTTGGTATCATGGTGATGGTGGCCTCGTAGAATGAGTTTGGGAGTGTTCCTCTCTCTGCTATATTTTGGAAGAGTTTGAGAGAGATAGGTGTTAACCCTTCTCTAAATGTTTGATAGAATTCGCCTGTGAAGCCATGTGGTCCTGGGCTTTTGTTTGTTGGAAGATTTTTAATCACAGTTTCAATTTCAGTGCTTGTGATTGGTCTGTTCATATTTTCTATTTCTTCCTGATTCAGTCTTGGCAGGTTGTGCCTTTCTAACAATTTGTCCATTTCTTCCAGGTTGTCCATTTTATTGGCATAGAGTTGCTTGTAGTAATCTCTCATGATCTTTTTAATTTCTGCAGTGCCAGTTGTTACTTCTCCTTTTTCATTTCTAATTCTATTGATTTGAGTCTTCTCCTCTTTTTTCTTGATGAGTCTGGCTAATGGTTTATCTATTTTGTTTATCTTCTCAAAGAACCAGCTTTTAGTTTTATTGATCTTTGTTATTTTCCTTCATTTCTTTCATTTGTTTCTGATCTGATTTTTATAATTTCTTTCCTTCTGCTAGCTTTGGGGTTTTTTTGTTCTTCTTTCTCTAATTGTTTGAGGTGCAAGGTTAGGCTGTTTATTCGAGTTGTTTCCTGCTTCTTAAGGTGGGCTTGTATTACTATAAACTTCCTCCTTAGAACTGCTTTTCCTGCATCCCATAGGTTTTGGGTCGTTGTGTCTCCATTGTCATTTGTTTCTAGGTATTTTTTCATTTCCTCTTTGATTTCTTCAGTGATCACTTCGTTATTAAGTAGTGTATTGTTTAGCCTCCATGTGTTTGTATTTTTTACTGCTCTTTTCCTATAATTGATATCTAATCTCATGGCGTTGTGGTCGGAAAAGATACTTGATACAATTTCAATTTTCTTAAATTTACCAAGGCTTGATTTGTGACCCAAGATATGATCTATCCTGGAGAATGTTCCATGAGCACTTGAGAAAAATGTGTATTCTGTTGTTTTTGGATGGAGTGTCCTATAAATATCAATTAAGTCCATCTTGTTTAATGTATCATTTAAAGCTTGTGTTTCCTTATTTATTTTCATTTTGGATGATCTGTCCATTGGTGAAAGTGGGGTGTTGAAGTCCCCTACTATGAATGTGTTACTGTCGATTTCCCCTTTTATGGCTGCTAGTTTTTGCCTTATGTATTGAGGTGCTCCTATGTTGGGTGCATAAATATTTACAATTGTTATATCTTCTTCTTGGATCGATCCCTTAATCATTATGTAGTGTCCTTCTTTGTCTCTTCTGATAGTCCTTATTTTAAAGTCTATTTTGTCTGATATGAGAATTGCTACTCCAGCTTTCTTTTGGTTTCCATTTGCATGGAATATCTTTTTCCATCCCCTTACTTTCAGTCTGTATGTGTCTCTAGGTCTGAAGTGGGTCTCTTGTAGACAGCATATATATGGGTCTTGTTTTTGTATCCATTCAGCCAATCTGTGTCTTTTGGTGGGAGCATTTAGTCCATTTACATTTAAGGTAATTATCGATATGTATGTTCCTATTCCCATTTTCTAAATTGTTTTGGGTTCGTTATTATAGGACTTTTCCTTCTCTTGTGTTTTTGTCTAGAGAAGTTCCTTTAGCATTTGTTGTAAAGCTGGTTTGGTGGTGCTGAACTCTCTCAGCTTTTGCTTGTCTGTAAAGGTTTTAATTTCTCCATCAAATCTGAATGAGATCCTTGCTGGGTAGAGTAATCTTGGTTGCAGGTTTTGCTCCTTCATCACTTTCAGTATGTCCTGCCACTCCCTTCTGTCTTGTAGGGTTTCTGCTGAGATATCAGCTGTTAACCTTATGGGGATTCCCTTGTGTGTTATTTGTTGTTTTTCCCTTGCTGCTTTTAATATGCTTTCTTTGTATTTAGTTTTTGACAGTTTGATTAATATGTGTCTTGGCGTATTTCTCCTTGAATTTATCCTGTATGGGACTCTCTGTGCTTCCTGGACTTGATTAACGATTTCCTTTCCCATATTAGGGAAGTTTTCAACTATAATCTCTTCAAATATTTTCTCAGTCCCTTTCTTTTTCTCTTCTTCTTCTGGAACCCCTATAATTCGAATGTTTGTGCATTTAATGTTGTCCCAGAGGTCTCTGAGACTGTCCTCAGTTCTTTTCATTCTTTTTTCTTTATTCTGCTCTGCAGTAGTTATTTCCACTATTTTATCTTCCAGGTCACTTATCCGTTCTTCTTCCTGAGTTATTCTGCTATTGATCCCATCTAGAGTACTTTTAATTTCATTTATTGTGTTGTTCATCATTGCTTGTTTCATCTTTATTTCTTCTAGGTCCTTCTTAAATGTTTCTTGCATTTTGTCTATTCTATTTCCAAGATTTTGGATCATCCTTACTATCATTATTCTGAATTATTTTTCGGGTAGACTGCCTATTTCCTCTTCATTTGTTAGGTCTGGTGCCTTTTTATCTTGCTCCTTCATCTGCTGTGTGTTTTTCTGTCTTCTCATTGTGCTTATCTTACTGTGTTTGGGGTCTCCTTTTTGCAGGCTTCAGGTTCATACTTCCCATTGTTTTGTTGTCTGTCTCTAGTGACTAAGGTTGGTTCAGTGTAGGCTTCCTGGTGGAGGGGACTAGTGCCTGTGTTGTGGTGGATGAGGCTGGATTTTGTCTCTCTAGTGGGCAGGTCGATGTCTGGTGGTGTTTTTTTGGGTGTCTGTGGACTTATTATGATTTTAGGCAGCCTCTCTTCTAATATGTGGGGTTGTGTTCCTGTTTTGCTAGTTGTTTTGCATAGGTTGTACAGCACTGTAGCTTGCTGGTCGTTGAGTGAAGCTGGGTGCTGGTGTTGAGATGCAGATCTCTGGGCGATTTTCGCAATTTGATATTATGTGGGTCTGGGAGGTCTCTTGTTGACCAATGTCCTGAAGTTGGCTCTCCCACCTCAGAGGCAGAGCCCTGACTCCTGGCTGGAGCACCAAGAGCCTTTCATCCACACGGCTCAGAATAAAAGGGAGAAAAAGTAGAGAGAATTAGTAGAAGTATGAAGAAAGAAAGAAAGGAAGAAAGAAAAAGAAAGAAAGAAAGAAAGGAAGGAAGGAAGGAAGGAAGAAAGAAAGAAGGAAACAAAGAAAGGAGGGAAGGAAGGAAAAAAGACAGAAACAAAGAAGATACAGTAAAATAAAATAAAGTATAATAAAGTTATTGAATTAAAAAATAATTATTTAGAGGGCTTCCCTGGTGGCGCAGTGCTTGAGATTCCGCCTGCCGATGCCGGAGACGCGGGTTCGTGCCCCGTTTCGGGAAGATCCCACATGCCGCGGAGTGGCTGGGCCCGTGAGCCATGGCCACTGAGCCTGCATGTCCGGAGCCTGTGCTCCGCAAATGGGAGAGGCCACAACAGTGAGAGGCCCGCATAACGCAAGAAAAAAAAAAAAAAGAGAGGGAAAATAATTATTTAGGAAAAAAAAAAGGGACAGATAGAACCTTAGGACAAATGTTGGAAGCAAAGCTATGCAGACAAAATCTTACACAGACGCATACACATACACCCTCACAAAAAGAGGTAAAGGGGAAAAAATCATAAATCTTGTTCCAAAGTGCACCTCCTCAATTTGGGATGATTCATTGTCTAAAGGAGGGAAGGAGGGAAAGAAAGAAAGAAAGAAAGAAAGAAAGAAAGAAAGAAAGAAAGAAAGAAAGAAAGAAA
>NW_006792268.1:49091-119091 GCF_000442215.2 Lipotes vexillifer | reverse complement strand
GCCCTCCGCACCCCTGTTGCTGTGCTGTCCTCCGCGGCTCCGAAGCTCCCCGCTCCGCCTCCCGCAGTCTCCACCCGCGAAGGGGCTTCCTAGTGTGTGGAGACCCTTCCTCCTTCACAGCTCCCTCCCCCTGGTGCAGGTCGCGTCCCTATTCTTTTGTCTCTGTTTTTTCTTTTTTTCTTTTGCCCTACCCAGGTACGAGGGGGAGTTTCTTGCCACTTGGGAAGTCTGAGGTCTTCTGCCCGCATTCAGTAGGTGTTCTGTAGGAGTTGTTTCACGTGTAGATGTATTTCTGGTGTATTTGTGGGGAGGAAGGTGATCGCGTCTTACTCTTCCGCCATCTTCCCGGCACCCCCCTCTTCTTTTCTAATATCAGAATTTTTGGCAATAAATTTCACTCTAAGCACTGCTTTAGCTACATTACACAAATTTTAATATGTTGTGACGTTTTCTTTATCCCAAGCATTATTGATAAGCATGCTGATTAATGTACAAATATTTTTTTCCAGATCTCTTTGTTATTGAACTCTTTTAATAATTAATTATCCAATAAATTAAAATTATCAATTTTTATTTAATCAGTTATACAACTTTGTGTTATTTTTACTCTCATAAAATTATTTAGACCTGCTTTGTAGTCCAGAATATGGTCAATAAGGTCCATGGCATTTGAAAAGAATGTGTATTCTGCTGTTCTTGGTAGGAATTTTCTACAAATGTCATTGAGATCAAGTTGGTTGATAGCGTTGTTCATGTCCTTACATCTTTACTGATTTTCTACTTGTTCTATCAATTACTGAGAAAGGAATGTTGGACACTTCTGTGATTGTGCGTTTGTCCATTTCTCTTTTCACTTCAATCTGTGCTTGCTTTTCGTAACTCAAAACTCTGCTATGAGGCATATACACATTTATCATTGTTATGTCTTCTTATTGAAGTGATCCCCTCTAGCCTAGATAATGTCTCTTTCAATTCTCAGAATTCTTGTTCTAAAAGCTACACTGATATTAATGTAGCCATCTTTCTTTTGATTAGTGTTTGCTTGGTATATATTTCTCATTCATGTACTTGTAACCTATTTTTGTCATATTTACGGTGCATCTCCTATAGAAAGCCTATAGTTGTGTCTTGAGTTTCATCTAATAAGAAAATATCTGTCTTAACGTGTTAGATCACTAACATTTACTGTAACTTTGATATAGCTGGGTTTAAATCTACCTTATAGATATTTGTTTTCTATTTTATTTGTATGTCCTTTGTTCCCCCTATTTTTCTCTTTTCCTGACTCTGGATCCTTTTATAATGCTTGCATTATCATTTATAATTCCATTTTATTATCATTACAGGTACTTTAGCTAACTCAATTTTATTTTTTAATGATTTCTTCAGGTTTTACAGTGTACATTTTTAACTGATTACAATCTACTTTCAAATAACACTACACTATTTCACCAACGGTTTTAAAACCTTACAACAGAATGTTTCCATTTTTCCCCTTCCATTCTTTGCGTAATTATGTCCATGTAGTTTACTTATGTATGTGTTATAAATCCCAATTTAAAATATTATTATTTTTGCTTCAAATAATGATCTTTTAGAAATATTTAAAGATGAGAAAAAAATGTTGTCTACATTTATCCCTAAATTCACCATTTTCAGTGTTCTGTGTTCCTTTGTATAGATCCAAATTTCTATCTTATACCATTTTTTTCTTCCTGAAAATTTCCTTTAATATTTCATACAGTGCAATTCTTCTGATGATAAATCCTCTCAGCTTTTTATTTGCTTAAAATGTTATTTTCTGTTTGTTCACTTTTTCCTCGTTTTGTTTTGTATTTTTTGCGGTACGCAGGCCTCTCACTCTTGTGGCCTACTCCCGTTGCGGAGCACAGGCTCCGGACGCACAGGCTCAGTGGCCATGGCTCACTGGCCCAGCCGCTCTGCGGCATGTGGGATCTCCCCAGACCGGGGCACGAACCCGTGTACCCTGCATCGGCAGGCGGACTCTCAACCACTGCGCCACCAGGGAAGCCCTTTGTTCACTTTAAAAAAAAAAAATCATTGGAGTATAGTTGCGTTAGCTGTGTTAGTTTTGTTAGTTTTAGGTGTACAGCAAAGTGAATCAGTTGTACATATATATATATATCCACTCTTTTTTAGATTCTTTTCCCATATAGACCATTACAGAGTACTAAGTAGAGTTCCCTGTGCTCTACAGTAGGTCCTTATTAGTTATCTATTCTATATATACAGTAGTGTGTATATGTCAATCCCAGTCTCCTAATTTATCCCTCCCCTCCCCAGCCCGCTTTTCCCCCAGTAACCCTGTTTGTTTTCTACATCTGTGACTCTATTTCCATTTTGTAAATAAGTCATTTGTACCATGTTTTTAATTCCACATATAAACGATATCATACGGTATTTATCTTTCTCTGTCTGACTTCCTTCACTTAGTATGAGAATCTCTAGGTCCATCCATGTTGCTGCAAATGGCATTATTTCATTCTTATTTTATGGCGGAGTAATATTCCATTGTATATATGTACCACATCTTCTTTATCCTTTCCTCTGTTGATGGACACTTAGGTTGCTTCCATGTCCTGGCTATTATAAATAGTGCTGCAGTGAACATTGGGGTGCATGTATCTTTTCAAATGATGGTCTTCTCCAGATATATGCCCAGGAGTGGGATTGAAGGATTATATGGTAGCTCGATTTTTAGTTCTTTAAGGAACCTCATACTTACTGTTCCCCACAGTGGCTGTATCAATTTACATTCCCACCAACAGTGTAGGAAGTTTCCCTTTTCTCCACACCCTCTCCAGCATTTACTGTTTGTAGATTTTTTGATGATGGTCATTCTGACCAGTGTGAGATGATACTTCATAATTTTGATGTGCATTTCTCTAATAATTAGTGATGTTGAGCATCTTTTTATGTGCTTTTTGGACATCTTTTTTGGGTCTTCTTGCCTTTAATTTTGAAAGGTATTTTTGTCAGTAAATAATTCTAGGTGGACAGTACTTCTTTCAATTCTTTACAAATGACTCTGTTTACATAGCTTACGACAAAATAATTCTTCTGTAGTTCTTATCATTTTTATGATTTTTTTCCCTTTGGTTGCTTTTAAGATTGTCTTTTTATATTTAGTTTTTAGCAATTTGGTAATGATTTGCTTGATGTGGTTTTTCTTCTTGATAATTCTTGAGCTTCTTGGATCTTTGGATTTATAATTTTCATTTTCTGAAAAATTTTAGCTATTATTTCTTGAAATGTTTTCCTTTCTTGTCCTCCCCTCTCCTCTATTTCTGCTATTGCAGTTCCATGAACCTGTAGATTGTCCCACGTTGTCTCATAACTCAGTGATGCTGCATTCATTTTCTTCAATTATTTTCTCACTGTGCTTCCTTTTGATGGATTTCTAGAATAATGTGTTTAAATTCATTAATCTTTTTCCTATACTATCTAATTTGTTGTTAATTCTATCCAGTTTGTTTTTAATTTTAGATATTGTATTTTTCAAGTTAAAAGTTTCTTTTGATTATTTTGTATAGTTTTAAGTTCTGTCCTTTTTGACCTCATTTCTTCCTCTTAAATATATGAAGCACATTTATGATATCTTTTGTAGTAGCCCCCATCTTCTCCATCACTTCTGTGTTTTTCTTCCTTCTTGCTTTTTCCTGATTATTGATCATATTTCCTCCTTCTTTACCTACAAGTACACTTTTATTGGATGCCTGCCATTGTGAATTTTACCTTTTATGTGTACTAGACGATATTTTGTTATATTAAACAGTATTGAGCTTTATTCTGAAGATGATGTGAAGCCATTCTACAGTTCCCTAGAGAACAGTTGTTTATTAGCTTAAGTAAGATGCCTTTTACAGTTGATAATACAGTGCAGATATAATACTAGTAAATAGTAGTAATATAATACATTTTATTTCCACCATATGCTAGGTACTATATTTGGATTTTGTTTGTTTGTTTTTGATAGTTAATCCTTATTATGGACTGAATGTTTATGTCCCCTGAAAATTCATTTGTTGAATCCTAAGCTCCAAGATGATAGTATTTGGAGGTGGGGCATTTGGGAGGTGATAGGTGATAAGCTCTGCCCTCATGAATGAGATTAGTGTTCTTTTGAAAGAGACCTGAGAGTTCTCTGCTCTTTACCATTTGAGGGCACAAGAGAAGACAGATACCTACAAGCCAGAAAGCAGGTTCTTACCAGACCCTGAATCTGCTGGTGACTTGCTCTTGGACTTTACAGCCTCCAGAGCTGTATGAAGTAATGTTTGTTGTTTAAGCCACCCAGCCTATGGTATTTTTGCTATCATAGCCAGAGCAGACTAAGACAGTCCTCATAGAAACATGTGACCCCATTTTGGCAGACTAGGAAACAGAGGTTCAGCAAGCAAGGAACTTCTCATCACACAGTGTCTTAGTCAGTTTGGGCCGCTATAACAGAACGCCACAGACTGGGTGGCTTATAAACAACAGAAGTTTCTCACAGTTCTGGAGGCTGAAAGTCTGAGAGCCCTCTTCCAGGTTGCAAACTGCAGACTTCTTGCTGTGTGCTCACATGGTGGAGAGCAAAAGGAGGACACAAGCTCTCTTGTGACTCTTATGAGGGCATTAACCCCATCATAGGGTTCCAACTTCATGGCCTCAGACAATCATAATTACCTCCCAAAGGCCCCACCTTCTAATATTATTACATTAGGAAATAGAATTTCAACATATGAATTTGGGGCCTGGGGGACGCAAACATTCAGCCCATAGCACACAGTTGGTGGGGAGAAGTGGGGGGATTGTCTTCCATGGCCTTCTCACTTGCTCACCTCCCCGGCTCAGGCTACATGAAGTATGTACACGTGAGGCTTTCAAAAACTAGGAACAGGACGTACACAGAAGTAAGGCCTGCCAGGTTCCTGCCCTCTGATTCTTAGTAACCTTGGCAGTTGAACACTGCTTCCTTTTGTCATTCCTGGAAGATGGTGTGGCAACACTGGTCTCTAGTGCAGAGTCAACACACACAAGGTCTTGGATACAGACAAGAACGTCACAAATACTGAAGAGACAGCAGGATGAGTTGTTTGTCTGGTGTAAACCAGAGGTGAGAAACGTACTCTTCATATTCCAAAAGAGATTTGTTTCCCCTTTTCAAAAGCAGTAATTCAAGTCTGAGTCCTAAGTGGGCTCTCATTTCCTCTGAGAATCTCCCTCTTTTTGAAGACACCGCTTTATCACAATTACGGCTCCTGGATAATAATAATGCATCAGACAAATCAGGCTTATGTGAAATGAGACAGAGTAGCTCTCACAAACCTGATGTGTGTTTTTATGCAACAACTGAGCTCTTTCTATTACTACTTGGTGACGGGCACGACACTGAAGCGGGAGTGCTAGACCAGCCATGGATGCTCAGCCATGGCCACACAGTGGAGGTATCAAAGGACTTCTCACATGCAGCCAAGGTGTGCTTCTTTAGACGGCGCCAGTCATTCTAATCTGTAGTCCAGGTTGGCCATTGTATGATTCAAGCAGCATCAACACTCAGGAAATTTTTATGACTAACTTATCTAGCTTTGAAAACAGAGAAATCTTAAATAGGCCTGCAGTTTACAGAATTCTAGGTCTCCCATATTTCTTGTCTACTGCGGTAGTTGGCCACTTACAAACAGCTATGTCTTTTCTTTTTTCCTGAGCTGCTGCCGTGTTCATCCTTCACTAGCATCAACCTTCTTCTGTTACCTCTGATGGGAGACAGAGATGCATACTGTAGGTCTCAAAGTCTGGTGTGTAACGAGAGAGCTGAAGTAAATTTGTTCTGTCAGGTTTTTTTTTTTTTTTTTGGAGCATAAATTTCTGAGAACAGACGTGTAATAGCAAATTCAAGAGACCGTTTAACAAATGTAACTTCAAGCTCATTATTGATTACTTCTGGCTGGTGGAATTAACTTCATTTCCAAAAAACTGACAGATGGATTTTTTTGATTTACGATCTGCATATGCCAAAACCCAAGAGAAACTTTTAAATCCCCAGGAGCTAAAATCTTACATATTGATGTGTAAGACAATGGATCAATGGAATTCAAAGTAAGTTCACTCTTGAGCTGCATGCCTACATCTCACTGAGCAAGGTTCACCATCCCAATGCCCTGTTCAACATCTTTTAGTGATTAAATCTCTGGCATAAACTGCCTGCTAAAGATGTGGCCTGAAACAACTCATAAGTATATAGCAACATAGAGATTTGAGGAAATTAAAAACCTGCTCCTTTCAAAATGTACTTGTAATCAGTATATCTAACTGTTTAAAATCAGAACATCTTTGTCATGCCAGCTCCAAGTAACCTCATTTCAGGAATAAAGACCAAAAAAATGAGAGGAATATAGCGATTCCTGAAATAGATTAGTTGTCATACTGCAGACTTCTTGCTGTGTGCTCACATGGTGGAGAGCAAAAGGAGGACACAAGCTCTCTTGTGACTCTTATGAGGGCATTAACCCCATCATAGGGTTCCAACTTCATGGCCTCAGACAATCATAATTACCTCCCAAAGGCCCCACCTTCTAATATTATTACATTAGGAAATAGAATTTCAACATATGAATTTGGGGCCTGGGGGAAATGAAAAACTTATCAACTTATAAGTAAACCACCGTTGAAACTTATATCATCAAAAAGTTCACACTTGTTTTGTTAAAATAGAGATGTTGTGTACTGTTTGGAAATTAGACAGAGAGAATGAATGATTTTGATTCATCTATTGAAAATAATTATTTATCAAAATTATTTATCAATTCTATAAATATGTTTTTCCAGGAGGTAATGGTGCAGAAAGACTCAGTCAATAATATTCCTTTACTGCCTGAGTACAATATATTCATCAGGGGGTAGCTAAGACGAGTTCAGACTCAGGTCCTTGGGATACAAGCAGTGCATGTTTTACATCCTTCAACTGGGACTGTATTAGTTCAGGGTACATTCATCTGCAGGTAACAGAAGGCCCAACTGGCAGTGACTTAAACCATAAGAATATACACTGTTTATTTCATGAGAAGCCTAGGGGTTCCAAGTTGGCTCAGCAGCCCCAAGATGGCAGGACCTGAGTCAGAATCCCTGTAATTCACCTGCTTCTCTCTCATGGTTGTGAAGTGTCTTTTACAATTCCAGGTGTCATGTCCTTACATAACAACATGCCAGGCAAGAAAGCAGTTGTGCCAGGGCAATGAGAAAGCTCCTCTATTTTATAAAGAAACATCTTTCCCACACGCCCCTAGTGGACTGCCCCTCACATTCCGTGTGGCTGGGCCTCAGGGTCTCCTGGCAGCAGGGCGATGAGGGCAAGGATGCCTGGCTCTCGGCTGCTGTGGCTGGAGAGCGGATGGAAGGAAGGGACAGGGAATGGCGGGTGGGGAGCCGTTTCCACAGTGATACGGTCATGCCAGGGGGACTCCTAAAAGGAAATAATTTCTTGAGAATAGCAAGGCACACCACTCTGCTTGGATGAAAATGGTAACTGGAATTCCTGAACTGTTAAATTAAACATGCATAACTGATTTCCTCTTTCTGCAGCTGCTCTGCCTCCGATAATTCATCTCTCCTCTTATCTGTAACTCAAGATCCGTCAACCTCAGAGTATAAAGTCCTTATTATTTTATTTGTCCCTTGTTTGCTGGTCTCTCCTTGCCTGTCTCCAATATTTTTTGTTTCCATTCCTTGTTTTGCTGGGACTTTTTGATTTACCCTATCGCTGGAGGTCTCTATGAGAAAGCAGTGGATATTTATTCACATGCATATTTCAGACCCTGTGGGCAAGGCTGCCCTGTCCCACGGCTTTAGGAGAGCCATTCATTTCCTGGGCTATGCACAGTCTGTGGCTGGACATGGTGGCCCTGAATTGGGGCAACAGAGGAGTGGCTTCATTTGAGAAGATACAATTTTAAATTCCTCTCTCAAAAAGACAGTTATTTTCAGCAGCATCCCCCATTGCCATGATAAGGGCTAGCCTTATTCCATCTCCCTCGAGCAGTGCAGTGGTCTCCTAACAGATCTCCCAGTCACAAATCCTGCCCTCTTTGGTCCACCCTTCAAAGACCTTTAAAAATAACCTTGAACCACTGCTCATCATATCCCTTTAGTGGCTTCCCATTGTATACAAAGTGGTATCTAAATTTATCTGTGTGACCCTCAGGTTGTTTTTCTGATTCTGGCCCAATCAGTGCTTCAGCCCCATAGCCATCTGGTTCTGGCCAAGCTGTTCTTCTTACCATTCCCTTCCTATCGCCTGCAATTTCTCATCTCTCTTTCTTTACTTATCTCACTCCTGTTACTGGAATAATGTCCTGCTCACTGGTCAGCAGAAATCTTTCCCATCTCTGGTGAATAGCAGTCATGTCCTCTTGGCTGGCATGTACCCTCGATTCTTTAGGGAGCAGCACCCCAATTTTTCTTCGGAAATTCGACAGCTAGTTGTGTGCAGTTTGCATGACTATCAGTCAAGGTGAGATGCCCCTTGCCAAAGGTGGGACCCAAGGCGAGTCCACCACTCAATGTCCTTGAGGCACAGACCCTAGTCACCCATAGAGCTAATGTGCCTGGTGGTGGTGCCCTGAGGAAATACTGCTCTGTTCTCCATGCCTGGCTGAGCTCTCAGCCTGCCCAGGGGCTCCCAGGTCTTTCAGGAACAGGGCTGCTCCACTTGCACCTTCTCTATTGCTCAAATCCTTCCTGGACACTACTTCTTGTTTTGTTTAGTTTCTTGGCCAGAGTGGGATTGTGTCACGTGCAATCTGAATCCTCAGTGATACCCCATCTGAAGCCTCTGCTGGATGTCACCTCAGAGACGGTGCCTCCCTCCCAGGCTTCCCCCTCAGTGTGTGGCCTGTTGTTTTTACTGTACTCATTGGCCACTCATTGGCCTCTCCTGTCTTGGCTGCAACCCTGCTCTCTTCTGGGACCCAGTACCTGTCACAGTAGACCCACCAAGTAGCAATGGCCATTTCCTACCCCAGTTCTTCCCCTGATTTTACAAGTCCTTCCCTCTTCCTGTAAGTAGCTCTGACCCAGGGCTCCATGCTGTGTTAGGAAGTTCCTCCTGCGTCTCCTTGGGCTGTCCCACTCCCCTAGACACACACACACACACACACACACACACACACACACACACACACACACACTGGGCATACACTGTCCAGTGTGCAGGTCAGACATAATTAGTCTTGTCTATACTTTTCCATGATGGTGCTCTTGTTCTTTTGGTGAGTCTCTAGGCAAACCAGGTTGTTTACAGTCCCCTCAGGAAATAAAGGAAATAATTTCCACGGGATACAAGTGCTTGAACAGGGGATGTATACATATATATCCCTTCACTCAATAAGCTTGCAGGTTAGTGGCACGCAAGTGAAATATAGCTCGAAAGACAAATGCTATTACAGACACATGAGCCCAGTGCTGAAGGACCACAGAGAAGGGTGTGACTGAAAGAGAAGTGGTGAGGTGTGGTGGGCAAGGCACTGGCTTTGTGACAATGCACAACATTTGCAACCTTTTCATGACTCCATTGCATCTGCTGGCAATGGGGTTGATGACAGACCTATCTTATGAGGAAGCCATGAGAAGAGAATTAATGTATGCATCGTTCTTAGAACCGCATCTGGCATGTAGTAAATGCTAACTAAAGAAAGGAAATAAGAGCTGAGTTGTGAAGAATGAATTAGCTTTTTTTTTTTTCTTTTTTTTTTAAGGCAGAGCAGGGAGACTAGAAAATTCCAGAAAGAAATAATGGTCTGGCAATAATGGGATGCACAAAGGCTGTGGTATTTGGGGACAAATAGTGACAAGTTCACTGTGGTTGAAGGTTTGTGGGTATGGCTGAAATTGCTTGCTGTGCCACTTATTCCATAGTAACAGAAGCCCCAGAATAACAACCAGCCTCCCTTTCTGATGAGGCTTTTACTGAGCTCTGAATATTGAGGTGTTGTATACTGG
Organism: Lipotes vexillifer; assembly: GCF_000442215.2. NCBI lineage: Eukaryota > Metazoa > Chordata > Mammalia > Artiodactyla > Lipotidae > Lipotes > Lipotes vexillifer. The sequence continues at coordinate 109,092 of NW_006792268.1, read as the reverse complement.
TGTTTTGAAGTTTCCTTAAAAGACAGCTGACCTGAGTCTGTTACCCTTTCTTTGTCCCTTCCTCCATCCTTCTGCCTGGAATGCAGATGTAAAGGCTGTAGCTGTAGCCATCATCTTGGACCATGAGGTGTAGCAGAGCAGTGAGTGAGAAGGAGCATGGCTCTCCAAGCATTTCATGAAACAACGTCACACTTCCATCCCTGCATTTCCTGCCTGTGGATTTTCTTACAAGCAAGAATCAGCTTCCTCATTTTAGTCACTATTCTTGTGAGAAATCTAATCATGGAGATGATGGGATAGGATGGTAGGGCATGATGCAGATTAGAAGCAAACTGTGAGGGTCAAGGTATTTGTGGGCCAACAGAGGAGTTTAGATCTCAATGGATCAGCAACTGAAGTTTTCCAGCAAAGGTGGAGCACAGTTTGATTTTGACTGAAGGTGGCTTTGCCACATGTAGGAAGAGGGCCCAGACAGGGAGGCACTGGTGACAATAGACTAAGGTGGTAGCACAGTGAGAGGAGTGAGGCCTGCAGCCAGGCCACATTCCAGAGTGGTCCCTGAGTGGACTCGGGGGTGGTTGGTTCCTTAGAAGTAAAGAGAAAAGGGCTGGAATACAAAGGCAGCATCCCTGTTGAGGCCCCTGGTGATGCAGTTACTGACTATGGGAGAGTCCAGGAAAAGGGCACACAGGGAGGACAGGTGTGGGACACAGGGCTTCCTGTGATGCTTCTCTCTAGCACCCTCCATCTGCCTAGGCAAATGTGCAGCCCATCAAAAGCCCTGACTGCCCTCCCTGGGTGATTGCACAGCTGTCCTGACTTTGCTTTCAGGGATGAAATCTTGTGCCCTGACCAGTGTGGGCTTCATGCTAAGGATGCCCAGCCCCCAGCAGCATGAGCTGGTAGGGAGGGGGGATCTGGAAGGAGTCAGTGCTGGACCAAGAGGTGCCAGAGTCCTCACTCTGGCAGGAATGAAAGTAGCCGGCTGCAGGGCACCCAAAGGGCACTCAGAGGAGGTGCAGCAGCTGACTGCTCCACGAAGGGCCGAGGGGTAGGCTGTCCAAGCTTCTTGTGGATTGGAGTTTAACCGCAGCACGTGTTTGGAATCCAATTATGTCTGGGGGTCGTCAGGGAGGTCTCACTTGCATTTTCAAACAAGTCCTCTGCAGTAACCATTGGGGTCTGAGGTTTACAAAAAGATTTTAATAAATTATACTTAAAAAAAATTAGCATACGTAATTGTGAACTTGTTAAGAAGGAAGCATTGCATAGGAACAGAAACGCCACCTCAGTGGGGAAGAAATATAATTGTCTATGTTTTACCAATTCCTACCTCTTCACAGCATCTATAAGGTGATACCAGACTCCTGGACTTTTTCTCATCAATTTTTGATTTGTGTCCCATATATCATCCTTTGTTCTTTTCATGAGTTCATAAGAAAGCATATAAAACCATGCTTCCTTAGGCTCAATTTCTTCCAACAAGGTGGTTGGGGACAGTTTTAATAAAACGTTCATTCAGGTCAGTGAGCTGCTCCTGGCGCAGTCAGCAGGTCTGGGAATAGATGTTAAAGACCTTAAGGAAGGACTTAGCTTTGTGTTGAAATTCTGGAAAAGTCTTTAAAGACTTATCAGGCTCAGTTCTAAAATCGTGCAGGAAAATAAATACCTATGTTTTTCTTGCCAATATTGCCCAACAGAAAATAAGCTTTCTATCCTGATACTCAGGAAGTTCTTCCTGAAATAACACTTTGATTAAATCTCAGGTCCTCTTACCTGGACCAGATTTCAATGTCGGTTAATTGTTAACCCACTTGAACAGATAGTCCCTAGATCTGATCCCATTTTCAACATTTCCCTGCCCTTTGTCTGTGTCACTAAAGGCGACAGTTCATAAGACACTAGACGGATGGGGAAAAATTGTTCTAAGGTATCAATAGAGCTGTAATTTATTGAGTCACCAACAAATATCAGGTGCCCTATAGGGGACTTCCCATTAATATTCTTTTATTTTCACAACAATTCTGCAAAGTAGATATTGTTAAAGCCATTTTTAAGAATAGGAATTGGGTATGGAGAACGTAGACTTGCCAAAGATATGCAGCCAGGGCCGGCTGAGCCAGGCTGCACACCAGCTTCTCTCGGCATCTTCTCTTGGGTCCCCACTATATGATCCTACCTCGAACCCCTGTGTGCTCTGGGGGTAAACTATGAGGAGCTGGTGGGGGGCAGGGAGGCGGGGCGTGTTTCATGAGATTCTGCTGTGTCCTTGTGATTTTTTAATCATTTATAACTAAATATTTTATTAACTATTCCCTCTCCATTTGATGGTTGGTTCCATGAAGGCAGAAGATTGTGTGTGCCTTTCTACCATTGTATTCCCAACACATAGAGGAATACCTGGCCCTTAATAGGTGCTCAGTAAATGTGGATATCTCTTTCAGGAAGAGTACTTTTGAGTGGAACCTCTATCATAAAAGACACCGAGTTGGCTGGCTTTTCTGTCTTGCATTGGCTTACATTCACTTCCCGTAATTCACCAGCAAAGGGTCCTGCTGTCTTCTCCACCCCAGAGCCCTTCCCTCCCGTCTCTGCTTCAGTCCTGTGCATCTCACTGTGAGGCATTTTCTTGTCCCCTGGAGGACCTCCTCCATCTATGGTTTGTCTCACAGCTGCTCCCAAACTATTCACATTGCTGCTGCTCTTTGGTGTCTGTTCTGTGTTCCATGTCCAGCCGTATTTACCTGAAGGCCACCAGCTTCTTTACAAAGAATGAGAAGCTAAGGACATGTGACCAGTGGTGTACTTGTAAACTGCACTCTCTGGAAAAAAAAAAAAAAATAGAAAAAGCAAGAGATAGAAAGAGTTGATTTTTACTGTTTTCCTGTTTCTGTTGTGTAAATACTCCCATTATACTCAGCCTCAGGCCACCAACATGACATCATTGATCCCATTTTGCACACAAAGAAATGCATGCGGTTGGCTCTTGGGCTGCCATGTGGGACATCCTCATCACGCTACTGCATGCGACCCTGTGATCATGGTCTCCCTCATTATGATCCTGGAATTTCCAAAGAAGCATCCTTTGAGGAGGTCGCCAGCAATACAGCCACATCATACAGGGAGTGTCGATTTCATCTCACTGGGAAGGGAGAGTTAAATTGCCACAGATGATAAAAATTTAAAGTCTACTTGCTAAAAATGACTTTCCCCCTAACCTTTCACAGGGGCCTCCTCATTTGTGCTGTGTGACTCCTAACAGTGCACCCTGACTCCTTTTTCTTCAGGGTTGTCCTTCCTGAGTGGCTTTTATTTAAGCCTCCTCACAGGAAACTTCCACAACTTCAAGGAAACGGCACCCATCACATGATCCTCTCCCCTGTAACTCCCTACTCACTCCCGCCCCCAGCCCCTCATCAGAGGGATTCCCTCATCTAGAATAACAGCCCACAGGTACAGCCGGACCATTCGAGCCACTCTCACAATCCCAGGAGTGTGCACACCAGGTCCTGATGAGCTCTCCCACCCACAGATTGGCAGATATGCCTTCTTGTTTTGCTCCGTGTCCAGAGGGTAACTGTTGGATAGGACATATATGTTATCTGTGGATGGACTCTGATGCCTAGTGAGAAAGCAGACCATGGTGAAGAAAAGAAGCATCTCCCCTAGAGGTCTCCAGATGGGCTGGGTGGCCCTGTCTCTCAAGGCTAAGATTCATCAGAAGAGCAGTTGGTCTTATTATTCCGCCTCCTCTTTCACCTCCTACTACATGGATGTCCTGGGAAAACACCATCACCACCACCCTCTGAAAACCATTCTCTTCATCTGTCTGTCACCACCATCCTCTGCAAACCATTCTCTTCATCTGTCTGTTACAACTTTAGAATGTAAAATTGAGGAATGTTAATTCAGGATTCAGATTTAAGCTTGCTTACTACCATTGTATTAGTTTTTCAAAAAATACGTTATTTAAAAAATTTTTTTTCAATATTACTGAGAAATATGGTGCTATTCTCTAAGGAAAAGGAGAGTAAATCATGCAAAAAGCCGACGAAAACTTTTGTTTAATTTCCCAAACCAACTTGTAACAATAACTCAGTTGCTAACCATGGATTCATTTGCCTGAAGATTATTGCCATTTGTAGGCACATGAGTTATATCCCTTTTAAAGGATTTGTCTGCAGAAGACATTTCAAACAGGATGTTTTGGAGAGTTGGTTATGCAGTTACACTGGGAGAAGTCCTAAATGGTTAAATTACATAAGCATAACAATTTCAGTGGTCATTTGACTCTGTTTTCATAGGAAATGATACGGTTCAATTTTACATCGTTTCCTTAAATGTGTTTATTAAGCTATTAAATTTGTTCTTTAGAATTTGGGTTTCCTTAGAATTTCTCACCTTCCATAAGATTTACCCTATAAAGGAGATTATGCATCTCTTGTGTCTTCTTTAGGTTACAGGTACTAGTAATTATTGTCATTTAATTTCTTAATTATGTGCCTCTTTTTTTTTTAAAACATCTTTATTGGAGTATAATTGCTTTACAATGGTGTGTTAGTTTCTGCTTTATAACAAGGTGAATCAGTTATACATATACATATGTACCCATATCTCTTGCCTCTTGCGTCTCCCTCCCTCCCACCCTCCCTATCCCACCCCTTTAGGTGGTCACAAAGCACCGAGCTGATCTCCCTATGCTATGTGGCTGCTTCCCACTAGCTATCTATTTTACGTTTGGTAGTGTATATATGTGCATGCCACTCTCTCACTTTGTCAAAGCTTACCCCATATCCTCAAGTCCATTCTCTAGTAGGTCTGCATCTTTATTCCCATCTTGCCCCTAGGTTCTTCTGACCAATTTTTTTTCTTTTCTTTTCTTTTTTTTAAAGATTCCATATATATGTGTTAGCATATGGTATTTGTTTTTCTCTTTCTGACTTACTTCACTCTGTATGACAGACTCTAGGTCCATCCACCTCACTACAAAGAACTCAACTTCGTTTCTTTTTATGGCTGAGTAATATTCCATTGTGCCACATCTTCTTTATCCATTCATCTGTTGATGGATACTTAGGTTGCTTCCATGTCCTGGCTATTGTAAATAGAGCTGCAATGAACATTTTGGTACATGACTCTTTTTGAATTATGGTTTTCTCAGGGTATATGCCCAGTAGTGGGATTGCTGGGTCATATGGTAATTCTATTTGTAGTTTTCTAAGGAACATCCATACTGTTCTCCATAGTGGCTATATCAGTTTACATTCCCACCAACAGTGCAAGAGTGTTCCCTTTGCTCCACACCCTCTCCAGCATTTATTGTTTCTAGATTTGTATGGAAACACAAAAGGCCCTGAATAGCCAAAGCAATCTTGAGAATGAAAAATGGAGCTGGAGGAATCAGGCTCCCTGACTTCAGACTATACTACAATGTTACAGTAATCAAGACAGTATGGTACTGGCACAAAAACAGAAATATAGATCAATGGAACAGGATAGAAAGCCCAGAGATAAACCCACGCACATATGGTCACCTTCTCTTTGATAAAGGAGGAAAGAATATACAGTGTAGAAAAGACAGCCTCTTCAATAAGCGGTGCTGGGAAAACTGGACAGGTACATGTAAAAGTATGAAATTAGAACACTCCCTAACACCATACAGAAAAATAAACTCAAAATGGATCAAAGACCTAAATGTAAGGCCAGACACTATCAAACTCTTAGAGGAAAACATAGGCAGAACACTCTATGACATAAATCACAGCAAGAACCTTTTTTACCCACCTCCTAGAGAAATGGAAATAAAAACAAAAATAAACAAATGGGACCTAATGAAACTTCAAAGCTTTTGCACAGCCTCTTTTCTTAAATGCTCTGTCGTTTACTCTCCTTAAGCAGCCAGGTTAATGAGACACTTTGACAATTATTGTAAGGAGTAATTCTCTCACCTTGATATGTGTCAAATTTCACATTTGGGTAGGAAGTGGAATCCTCTTGGTGGGAGGCCTGTAAAGTCCTCGGCTAGATTTATTTAGGGCGTTAAAGCAACGTGTGTGAGCCTAGTTTGTTTTCCCTCAGAGCTGATCTCTTACCGTATATTCTGAGTAAGCCTGCCAGTTCTCCTTAAAGTCAGGAGTAAGGGAGTATTACAAATAGGCTTAGAGTTGGTCCTGGTCGCTCCTTCACCTCTGATTTCTGCAGCTCTCCCTGAGGTCCCAGAAGAACACCTCACTAAAAGTGGTGTCTTATTCCTTCAGACCCACTGAGCCAAGAGGGCTTAAAATAAATAAAATTGTCTCAGAGAATGAATCCATTGTCTAATGTGTTATTCCTTCCTACTGTACAAATCAGGCTGTAAGTAGTGATAAACTCTGGGATTTCAGGTGTCAGGTGAATTGAGAGATTTTTTTTTTTTCAAAGAAAAAAAAATAGCAACCACAATGGTGGCTGCCAACATCAAGTGTAAATTCAACTCAATTCATTAAGGCTCTCTCTCATCTGTCTCTCTTTCATTCTTTTTTTTTTTTTTTCCTTGCGTTAGGCGGGCCTCTCACTGTTGTGGCCTCTCCCATTGGCGGAGCACAGGCTCCGGACGCGCAGGCTCAGCGGCCATGGCTCACGGGCCCAGCCGCTCCGCGGCATGTGGGATCCTCCCGAAACGGGGCACGAACCCGTGTCTCCTGCATCGGCAGGCGGACTCTCAAGCACTGCGCCACCAGGGAAGCCCTCTCTTTCATTCTTGAAATCTCTCTTTCTCCCCACACCCCTTCACTCCCAGTTCTTACTCCCAACCCAGCACATATTTACTGAGTCACTGGGTCATAGGAGGAAAAATAAAATAACAGAACGTTGTGTTCAACCCTGTGAACACACTGTGTTCAACAGTGTGGACAGTAAGCTGAAAGCAGCTCTGACTTGAAAGCTTGCTCATCAAGTTTCTTTCCCACTCAGGAGCAATCCTATTCTATTCCCTACCTCTCCCTGGTTTCCTTCTTTCCTTCCCCACTTCTCTGACCTTCTTTCTCGAGGTTCCTCCTATATGGAACCACTTGGGCAAGAAGTTATCTTTTTCATATTTAGTGGGAGGAGGAAGAAACCTCATCTCCATCTTCATCTGTTTGCAAAATCTCAGAACCTCTTGCCTTGGAGCATCCGTGTTCTGCCTTCAAGATGTTGTTTTACATGTGCCTCTTATAAAATATGTATGTGACTGTGGCACCTTGGGCAAGAAATGATTCCATTTTTGCACAAGCCTTGACATATTTCTTACACTCTAGTCTGGATTGTGGTATTTACCACATGTTTACAATAACAGTGAAGGAAGCAACCGTTCATCCAGACTATGCTGGTGGTTCATTAAGAGATCTTTTAATTAATCAAATAATCTACATTTTTTGTTTCTAATGAAAATGCTCACAGTTGAAGTGTGAGTCCTCTATATCCTCACAAAGTAAAGCAGAAAAAAGTTGTATCTCCAAAAGAAACTTTGGGATATTTTCTTGAAATTTGAAAACTTTGTAAAGCCATCCGAAGATTTCTTCTTTCTAATAAGAGGGTTAACTTCAGATTTAGGATGAGTCCTTTAGTTTTTCTGTATTATTTTTCTGTTGTTGCTTAACTAATTAACATAAACTTAGTGACTTAATATAACACCCATGTACTAGCTCACTGTTCTGTATATTGGAGGTCCCATGTTGAGGGTAATGAAAATGAATAACAGAAACTATAGTTTTTTTGAGGAATTGTATTCTCTCGTTTCAAAGTGATTCTAAACTTCAGACATTTTAGGAACAAAAGAATCACTGCAATCAGAGGTTCCCATTGCCATTGTTGTTGTTATTATTTTTAATACCAAACTGGCTTCACACCGTTGGACTCTGAATCATTTACTTATCAAGCAAATGAGACTAATACCAGTTACCTAAGGTATTTAGAATCCAGTGAGGTAGATAAAAATTGGTTTGAAATGCATCAAGTAGGAAACATTCTTGATGTCAGGCAGTGACTTTAGTTTACCTCTCTTTCATCCTGATGTACAATCTCTGGTGTTAGCCTGGTGCTCTGTTCCAAGCTCCCTCCCTCTCTGCCTCTAAGCCTAAAGCAGTGGTAATTAGGGTGTGGTCTTGGGACCAGCCACCCAGTCTCCTGGAGAACTTGTTAGCAATGCCCCATCTGCTGATACAGGAATCATGGGGAGGAAACCAACAAACCATGGTTTGACCAGCCTTCCAGGTAATTCACTTGCTCATTCAGGTTTGAGAGCAGCTAGTCTAGAACCACAAGTCTTGCTCCTTCTTTTAGAACCAACACCTTCTATGAGGTTTAGCCTTATTTAATATGTGTGAAGTTAATAATTAATCTTTGTCATGCATACCAAATATGACACTTCCCTAAAGTCAGTGTACACACGCTGAATACAGTGTTCATGGTGTGTGCAGACATTTGCCAAGTAGGGGGATCCCATGCTGGCCAACAATCCTGATACTACAATAGATGGAACACATGCAGCCTGAATTCTGACAAACTGCGCCTGAAATCTGGTAGCAATAGGTTACTTACTTTAGTGTTTTTTTTTTTTTTTTTATGATTATGCACACTGCTCTTCTAAGCTTTGACCCTCTTAACTAAAACTGTGTCTGCCTTGCTCTGTAGATATGAAACCTCTAATTTATAAGCCAAAGATGTCTTCAGTGCAGCTACCTTCTAGCAATTTGTGATTCCCAGGGACTCAAACTACTCAAATTCCCCTGACCCTCCCAGCTCAGACACCAGTCAGCCTTATTTCCACTTTAAGAGACTTTAATAAGCCTTTTATCTGCCCTATTGCCCTAGGCCATTCCTGTTGTGTTAAGCTGTTCAAGGACTCCCTTTAAGGTCAGAGCTCTAAAAATCTCTCCTTTTCCTTTCTAAGGCTCTCCGACTGAATTTAGGGTATAGGAACCTGCCTGTTGAAAAATAACCTACCCTGAGGTTATCTCATTCAATTACTCAGGGATTAACAGTCACTCAAACCTAAATGGGTCTCTAAATTTTCTTTTCTCAGCAGAGCTTGAACAGACAAGCACTGATAGAGCATCTCACGATTCAGCATCTTTGCCGGAATTATTCTTGGGGGTTGCCATCTTGTCTTCCATTGACAAGACTGCAAACATTTGAGTAGAACAGAATGAAATAATTTTGAAATAATGAAATGAATGAAATAATGAAATAATGAAAAAAAAAAAAAAAAGAAGAAAGGGGCAATGTACAAAGTCCAACTTAAATTAAGAGCTGTGTGCTAGAATGCCTGACCTGTCATAATTATTTAATTTACCCACTTAAATTTTATATTTTTATTATAAATCATTTTGATGTTTTTTGGAAGATTAGCACAGATAACAACAGAATCCCTGAAAAAAAAGTTACTTCTTATGAATAATAAAAATCAATATAGGGGCTTCTCTGGTGGCGCAGTGGTTGGGAGTCCGCCTGCCGATGCGGGGGACGCGGGTTCGTGCCCCGGTCCGGGAACATCCCACATGCCGCGGAGCGGGTGGGTCCGTGAGCCATGGCCGCTGAGCCTGCGTGTGCTCTGCAACGGGAGGGGCCACAACAGTGAGAGGCCCACGTACCGCAAAAAAAAAAAAAAAATCAATATAAAGCAAACAAACAAACAAATACAGCAAGTCCTGAATAGATGAAACATCTTTGCCGGTGTGATGCTAGATGAAGGCATTTGTGCTGAGCTTCCTTTGAACTGAGAGATCCTTATGACCATTGGAAGTAGTAGCAATGGGAGACTTTCTCCAGTCATTTCCTTCCTATGGTTGTAGGTATTTATGGTTGCAAGTACTCCCTCAGATAATCTTAAATGAAGGAGGATGGGAGTTAGAGAAGGCAAATGGTGAAACTTATCCAAGAAATCACGGGCAGTCAAGGAATCTTGACTTCATGGTTTGGATCCATGGAAACCAAGACACAGATAAGTAGCCTTTCTAAAACAGAAGGACAGTCATGGATCCTGGGCTTACTGTGGTGGGAACTATGGTTCAAAAGTCAGAGCCCACCTACCCCTTCCTAAATCTACTAAAGACTCCTGATTCCAGTTAAAATAAAATCCAGTTCCTTACCCAGCCTACAAGGACCTGCATAATCTGCCACCTCTGGCCAATCTTAGCAATTCAGTCCTCAATTTATTCCATTAGCCCTTTCTTATTCTGCTCCAGTCATACTACTTTTCTGTCTATTTGTCAATCACATTTACTGTTCCACCTGCCTGGAACATGCTTATTCCAGATTATCTCTATCTGACCTCATATCAAGGTGTTATTTATAGAGCATCTGCACAGAGAGCCCTTTGCTGACTACTGTAGTCAGGGTGCCCTGCCCCAAAGTCTCTCACTGTCTTGTTACCCACTGAATGTAGTATTTTGGAAAGCAAATACCCCCGGTGGCTCTGTTTACTTCTTTTTCCAGTGCCTGAGGCATAGTAGGTATTTCTCTAATGCTTTCTGAGTAAATGAACTGGAAGTTCAGTGGGGACCCAACATACAGCCATAGAGGGAAAATCTTGTTTGCATTGGTATCATACTGTTCAAGATATCCTTAATTCCTTTCTGCTTCCCACCATCAACAAAGCTCATTAGCAGGCCCCATATAGCTTCATTCAAATCACTTCTGAATTAATTCTCATCAGGGTTATGTGGAGAATACATCACTGCAGGATGTCTTTGAACATTCCCATCCAAGGCAAAATAATTCATGATGCAACATCTTATTTTTAGAGTTAAAATCAAGTACTAATTTATTTACTTATTTATTTTTGCTCAAATTGTTCCAGCTTTGGCCATGAGGAGTTCTTTCAGTTGGCTTCTGTATTCCTTTGACATACCTTCATCATTGTGGGTGAGGGCTTATTTATATATATTTGACCACGTTTATACTTTCTGGTCCTACAATCTTGAAGCTCCAGCCTCATTTTGTATATTTCCTGCCCCAGTTCTGGAATCATCCATTTCTCCAAGGACCTCTGCTTCCTTTTACTGGAGAATGATGTTCAAAACAAAGACTTGGGTGTGCTCGTTGCTACTGGTATATTATTGTTTTATGTCCTCTCAGTCAACAGAACACAGAAATATATGTGTGTGTACTAACTGGTCTATATACACACATCAGTAAAAAGCTAAACACGTGTTCATACTGATGTCTCCACTAGTCCTTACCTTATGGATTATTCTACCTTCTTTCTTTTCTTATCTGTAACCTCTCACTCCTAGCCGTGAAACTCCTGGCTCTCACTTTATATCATCTAGTTACTTAATTGTTTAATTTCAGCTTTATGCATACAGTGGCTTCAGAAGTGTTAACGCATACCCTTGGGAAAGAAAAGATGTTTCACCTAGAGTATGGTGCTTCTGTATAATTCCTTTGCCTTTAATATTGCAGACTCCACTCATTTGCAAAGTTTCTTAGGTCAGCACCCTTTCCCCAAACCTTATCACCAAACCAAGGGACACACAGATTTTCTCTTACGTTTTCTTCTATAAATTTTATAGTTGATGTTTTACATTTAGATATATATTCCATTTTGGACTAATTTCTGTGGAAAATGTAAGATCTCCATGTAGCTTTTGTTTTTTTTTTTTTGTTTCAATATAGGCATGCAGTTGTTCCAACACTATTCGTTAAAAAGACTATTCTTTCTCCATGAATTGGTCTTTGCACCTTTGTCAAAGATCAGTTGACTATATTTATCTGGACTCACGATTTTATTCCATTGATCTGTTTGTCTATTCCTCAACCAATGACCACAATAACTTGATTACTGTACCTTTTAGTAAAGCTTGAAATCAGGTATTTTGGGTCCACCAACGTTGCTGGTTTTCAGTATTCTGTTGGCTATTCCAGGTCTTCCAGGTCTTTTGTTTTCTTCATATAAACTTTAGAAACAGTTTGTCTGATTTTTGAATGTTGAGCCAGTCTTTCATAGTTGGAATAAATCCCACTTGGTCATAGTGTATAATTTGAAATTATTGTCTTCAATTTGCTAACATTGTGTTGAGGATTTTTACATCTATGTTAATGAAAGACATTGGATTCTAGCTTTCTCTCTGTAATGTCTTTATCTGTAATGTTTGGGTATTAGTGTAATCTGTAAGAAATTGTGGAAATTTTGCATTATTTCTTTCTTAAATGTTTGATAAAGTCCACCAGTTAGGTCATCTGAGCCTGGTGTTTTCTATTTTGGAAAGCTATTAATTATTGATTCAATTTCTTTAATAGATGTAGGCCTCCAAGTTATCTATTCTTGTTTGCATTTTGGTAGTTCATGCCTTTCAAGAAATTGGTTCATTTCATCTAAAATATCAAATTTGTTGGCCAAGTTGATCATAGTATTCTTTTATTATTCTTTTAATCCATGGGATCAGTATTAATGATCTCTTTCATTTCTGGAATTGGTCATTTGTGTCTTTCTTTATTTTACCATTTGACTGGCTAGTGGTTTATTAATTTAACTGACATTTCAAAAAACAACTTTTTGATTTCTTTAATGTTCTTCATTGTTTTCCTGTTTTCAATCCCATGGATTTCTGCTCTATTTTAAATTACTTCCTTTTTGCTTCTTTTGGCCTTAAATTGCCCTTTTATCTCTGGTTTCCTGAAAGGAAAGCTTAGGTTATTTATATTAGATCTTTCTTCTTTTTTAGTATATACAAGTAATGCTATAGATTTCCCTTTATGTACTGCTTCCACTGTACCCCACAAATTGCACTGTTTTATTTTCCTTTTCATTCAATTCAAAATATTTAAAAATTTCTCTTGCAACTTCTCCTTTGCTTTAGGTTACTTTGAAATGTGCTGTTTCATTTCCAAATATTTGAGGGATTATCCAGTTATCTTTTTGTTATTGACTTTTTGTTTGTTTAATTCTATTGTGGTCTAGAACATACTATGTGTGTATGCTGTCTTTTCTTTTAATTTTGTATGTTGTGTGTCCAGAATGTGGTCTATCTTGTTGAATATTCCATGTGAGCATGAATGAATGTGTTTTATGCTGCTGCTAGATGGACTATTCTATAAATATTATGATTCTTGTGCCCTGTTGGTGTGGTGATAGGGTGTGGGGTGGAGGAGTGCTCTATAACTGTGTGACAAAATGTCACTTGTAGTGAGCTCTGTCTCGGGCTGTGACCTTCACAAGTGTTTCTCTATCAGTTTAGCTTTTTCCTCCCTTTCTTTCTACTCCCTTCCCTGACTGCCATGTTCCCCCCACCCATCTATTTTCTTGAAGCCCTGATCCTAGTTGACTATTTTTCCCACCCTTTAGGAAAGGCAAGAAGACTGCAGGCAATTGGAAGGCAATAAATGTCCTTCCCCCAGTTGGAATGCAGCTCTGGGAAATTCTTTTCCTCTGGAGAGTAGTGTTTGGATTTGACTTACAGATGTGCTTCACATAGTGATGTAAGAAAAACCCAAAGGGCTGTTGCGCAGAATCTCCATAAATTATTGATATAAAAGGAATGCATCTTTTGGAGAACACAACAGACTCTTACACAAAAGGGAGAGAGACATTTTTATCTCTCTCTTTGTCGTAGTCCATGATACAGCCCTGATGCTGAGAAGGTTCTAGAACTCAGATACACTCTGAATCCCTGCCTGAAGGGCCAGAGAGACCATGGTGCAGGTAAAATGTCGGTGCCATCTAGTAGAATGATATTCATTCTTTAGCCCTTTGTCAATTGTCTTTAAATACTGTGAATAAAGTAGTGCAAGAGACTGGAAGCTTTGACTTAACAGATGGGAGAAGAAGAAAAAACCCACTGTGTAAAATGGCTGGTGAGAGCTAGGATAACCGGGGTTGAACATGATTAAAGGGGATGAAAACCCAGCATTACACATGTCCTTGTCTGGCCAGCTGAGGGTGGTGGTGTCTGAATTCTCTCCATTGAATTCAGCTCAGGTTAGAGCCGTCTGAGACAAGCATTTAGGGAAGAATCTCTTCCTCCTGAAGCCCAGACTGAAAAGAGCTTCCTATTTATGACAAATCCCAGAAACCAGCTTCCTTCTTGGGCTTCATTTCAATCTCCCAGGAATGGCTGTTTAACCATGTTGTGCCCAATAATGTCAGGTGGCATAATAATTGATTGGTTAAAATAGATTGACTCATTGAAAATAGAAGCAGAAATAAAGGTGACTTCTTCTTTGATTATGCTTCATGGTATGATATAGTGGGACAAGAGAAGTAAAATAACGGGCTTTGATTTAGGTAGAAGTTTGGCACTACATACAAATTTGTCGTACCATGAAACAGTTAACTTTAATAGTAAAACTTATTATTGTGTGGGTTCCTGGTGAGGTAACACTTTAAATAACATGGTTTGTCTTCCTTCCAAAGGAGAAGAGTCTGATTCAGTCCCGGAGGTGTAATGTAGGAGTAGGGGTAGTTCTAAACAAAATGTTGTTGGTGGTGCTATCTGTCCTCTCTGCCTCTTGTAAGCTGACCTGGGAAGATAAATCGTGCACGACTCTTTGAATCTTTTTGGTAAAAAGGTATGCACCCATAGTTAGAAATTGGCAAGGTCTATAAGTCTCTTTCCCCACAACCTTGATGTTGAGTGTGAAAGCTGGTTACAGACTAAGTTGTGCTACATGTAGAAACAGGTACAGGATGAATGCTTATTTTTAGTAAGCAGGTCCAGAATAGCCATAAATTCTGTTCTGTAAGCTCAGTAACCCTCAGCTCTCTGTCCTATTAGGTGTTCCTCTACATCTTGTATGACGGCTACTCTTGGTGCCAGATGGACATTATACTGGAGGCAGATCCACTTGTATATGGTAGTCAGCTTCTAGGGTGACTAGGGAAGCCTGCTTGTCTTTGTGACCACTTTGGGGGTTGAATATCCTTCTTTATTCTGTCCACAAATAATTACTAATTTGGAACTACCTAAGTCTGACCTGCACCCCAGAAAGCTGAGATTTCCCATCTCTTTGTGCTGCCCTAGGCTGCTCTCTTCTGGGGCAGACCAAGTCCTTTGGATCTTCATTTCTATGGACTGTAAAAAATTAATAAACAGCAACATCAATTAAATACATTCAGGAGACAAAAAGGGGGAGCTCTCAAGCTACTATAGTAGATCCCAACAGGAAGAAAGATTCCTCTTTTTCCTGGCAATGACTCAGCCAATGAAAAGCCATGGACTCTTTGTTACTGCAGCCCTCCCAGCTTCCTCTTCCCCTCTATAAAAGTGTTCTCCTTCCCTTGCTGTGCAGGGATTTGCACATGGCTCGCCATTGTTGCAGACCTGGAATTTCAGTTCTCTGCAGATCCCAAAAAAAAACCATTTTGCTTGAGAAATACCTGGCAGTCTATGTTTTAGATCAAGAGGCTGAAGCTTGGTGTGTTTTAATACTAGAAAATTGCTAGAGCTAAAAGCATCTTAAAGAGAATCCGGGTAGATAATCCAGGCAAATAAAGCTGTGTTGAAGAAGCAATTCTTTCTATGAAAAAGGTAAAATACTATGCAAGGCAGGATGTGCTGAAGCATGAAGATGATGGAGGTCTCAGAACAGGGAACCCAGAGAGAGGCAGATCTGAATTACAAAAAGGCACCTGTCAACCATAATTAGTATTAGTGGCTGCCATTTGCAGAGAGAGAAACCAGTACTAATGACAGTGACACTTCCCTTCTGGGGAAGAAGCAGATGATTCAAAACACTACAGTGGAAATAATCCTCACAGAAGAGTGTGTGAGCTGTAATTGCGTGGGGTCTACTGGATTCCTTTAGGTTTATGGTCAAGGGATGTTGGTAGAACTGGAAATCAGTCTGGGAACCACTGAATAAGGGTTGAGGGCAGAAAATATTTAGACTTGAGTATAGTTTTTGTTTGTAATATTTAATATTTCCATTCACTTTCATTTGTAACAGAAATCTATATATTTCTACCACAGTAACCAAAAGGTTTTTGAACAATACTGTAACAGCATTATTTTCTGGGAAAAAAATAATAACTTATAACGAGGAAAGATTGTTTTCTGCTCCTATAAAAAAGAAGCAAAAATGAGGTATTAGGGAGTATGTTAGCACATTCTTGGAGGCCTGAGAGAGAGGCAACAAATCATACATTTTAGTAAAAAGCACCCAGAAGTCCTCAGGTATTACACATTAAAAACTATTTTTTTAAATTTTTTTAGTTTAAAGTTCTATTTTTATTTTAGTAGGTGAAGTGTTTAATTTCTATCTCAAAAAATCAAAAGTGATCCATATATTTTTGGAGAGCAACATAATAGGAATACTTCTTTATTTTTCAGGTGAATATTCACGGGATTAAACATACTAAAACCACTTATCAACTATTTCCCTTTCAGGCTGTCTAGAAATGGTGAACTTGAGAAGAAGACCTATACTTCTTGTATTCATAGAACACCAACACAACTTCATTTTCCTTTCACTTCTCTTGGTGGCTGAGCAGAACATGACCATGTGCTGAGGGCATTTTGGGAATATCACCTGCATCTTGTTCAGTGTTGGTATCACATAAACACAGTAGGCTGCCAGCAACCTCTGATGCCACTGTGAGCAGGAGCCCTGTGTGTACTTCCCCTGGAGAAGGAATCAGGGTGGGAACTCTGTTGTTAACCTGGGTTTCCACACAGGACCAGTTAGTAAGGTTAGTCTGATTTTCATTCCTGTCTCACAAGTGAAATTTTCCATCTCACACAAACAGGAGTAAATTGACTCCTGAGAACACTCATAAGTCAGTGCCTGTGACAGTGGAGCGGTGAAGCATTCTACTTTGAAAAATTACATTTCAGAGGTAGTGGTGAAAATTTCCTGGGCCACTACTCTTGGATAAAGCAACCTTTTTTTGGCCCAAGTTCTTTCCTTCCTGCAGTTTCAAGGTGGGACCGTCTCTTCTGCTTTGCTCATGTGGGTTTGGGAAACCTCTACCCATTGGTTCTTAGTCTTGCTCTTCTCTCTCTGTCTTTCTCTCTGTTTCTGTCTCTCTCATCACTTATCTTCCCTTTCAATTTTATTGGGCTCAAAGTATTTCAAAGGGCCTGATAATTAATTCACACTAATGTATTAACAGTATATACATTTAAAGGAGAGGCCTCCAGGAACAAGCACTGCTTTAATAATCTGACAATTTAATGATGATGCTGCTAGGAGAACAGAATTCAATCATACATCTAACGTCTACCTCACGACCAACCTGTCACAGGTTGGTTTGCTTGTAGATAATTCTATTAGGAAAAGGAATCATTTGCTCCATGTCTATCTCCTCCTTCCCAGGAAGACTTGCTGCCAAAACTTCTTCCCTAATCAGAATTTTATTGATCATAGACAGCACAGCCTTTGTCTGTGAAGCATGGCAGCAATTTACCCTTTTAGAATGTTCATCGACCTGGCACCTCCCATGTCTTCTTTCTGCCTGGGTCCCACAGAGTGCCTGGTACATAGTGGATGGATGGTGAATATTATCCACTGACTGACTAGACTCAAAACAAAACAAAACCACCACCACCACAACAACCAGCAAACAATGACTGAAAAGATAAACAGCCCACATGTACCACACCTAATATTTCAAACTTCATAAAATTTTCCAGAAGACTAGTTTGAGCTGACTGTACAAAAATATGTCAATTTTCACAGGAAACTGAGAGATAACAGTTTCACTCCTGTTCCCTCTCCTCACTTCACTGTAAAACAAAACCATCACAGAATTGAACCTAAGAGAAATATGCAAATATTTGTTTATGTAAAATATAAATATTTTAAGGCAATATACAAATATTTGTGTAAAATATAAATACCTACTCTGAAATTGCTACTATGACATTGACCACATATAGCAGCAATAGCAATCCTTTTGTGAGTAAAACGTGTCCACTGAATATATGCTTACTCAGCACCTACTGTGCACCAGACACTATTCTAGGCATTGGAATATAGCAGTGAGGCAGACAAAATTCTACACCCTTACATGCCTACAAAGAGATGAATATGAAAAAGTTAAAAATGTAGTATGTAAAATATTGGTAAGTCCTAAAGGAAAAATAAAGCATAGAGTGCAGGTAGAGAGTTAATATTCTGATGGAAGAGGGTGTGTGGCTGACTGGAGGAAGACCAGTTTGGTCACAGAGAGTAGCCAGACCAGGACCCCAAATTAGGAGTAAGCCTGGAGAGTGCTGGTAACAGCAAGAGGTGGGTGGAATGATGTGGAGGGAGAGCAGCAGAAGGAGTGACCCCAAGATTAGGGAATCCCCCTAGGCTAGGGCCCTAGAGGTCATTGTGAGGAATTTGTTTTTACCCTGAATGAGTTAGAAACCAATGAAGGGGATTGATTAAAGGAGGGGTATTTTCTTAAATTTAATAGATTTCAGTTTTGTTAATAATAGACTGTGGGAAAGCAGACCCAAAGCAGAGACACCGGCAATCCCTAGAAGGCTATTGCAATAATACAGGAAGGCATGCTGATGACTTAGACCAGAGTGGTTGCTGGGGAGATGATGAGAATAGGTCAGTTCTGGATATATTTGGAAGGCAGTGTAGACAGGATTGGAAACAGGGTCCAAGAATAATGGTGTAAAGAATGACTCCCAAGCTTTTCAGCTTAAGCAACCGGAAGATAGACTTGTCAATTTTACAGATAGGGGGGCACACAGACATTTAACTGAAGGACCCAGAATAGCTGGATATTTGCAAAATATTGTCTTCCAATCTTCTCTGAGATTTAGGCCAATGTAGGGCATCACACTTAAGGGCAGGTCCCAACATCCCTATTCCAGAAGCTGGAATGGGACCAACACAGAAGTAAACCTGTCTTGATGGGGCATGAGTGTTAGCCATTTAATATTAACTTTGAATTCCATCTAAATGAACTGACTGTTGTCTGTTTATTTCTTCTACCACAACGCTTGGGCCTTCTCTGATTGGCTTTCAGTCCCTGACCCTCTGAGGCAAGTGTGCAGTGCACAGAAGGCAGTATCCCCTGGCCCACCATCACGTTCTAGAGCTACCAGGAACCTGTGCTTAGCTGACCTCCTCCCCAGGATGGCTCAACCCCACACCTGTCCCTAAACAGGAAGGTTCTCCCTGTCCCTGCACAGAGAGCTGACCTTGGTACTTTCAGGAGATGCAGAGATGTGTCAAGCACTGATTCTTCTCTAACGAATGTGGCCTGTCCAATGGATATCATCTCATTAAGGAGAATTACCTGCATAAATGAATCATAATGAGAACTGAAATCATAAAACTTAACATTTTGATTTATTCCTGGGAGAACTTTACAAAAATAGGAATGCTTTAGAAATATTAAAAAGGATTGTATCTTCAGAAACCGTACCATGTTACAGTCACACAATTTACTTTAGGTGCATCCAGAAATGGAAATATATTTAGTTGACACCAATATACTCTTATGAAATGGAAACTGTATGTCTCTGTATCATTTGGCAACAATACATCTCTTTTTAGAAATGAATTTATGAATCCCAGCTTCCTACTTCCAAATCTCTCCTTCAGATCCCCTTCTATTCCTCAAATGCAACAGGATAGGAGAAGATAGAGATTCAATTACATGAATTGCCCATTGCATCTTGATGAAGGCCAAAAATGAAGTTGAAAAACACACATATTGAACCTAAAGTAACTGTGGGACTAGTTGTAATTCTAGAAAGTTGAGATGAACTCCTCTTTGGATTCCCACCCTCTCCTTACAATTCTCAAATGAATTCTGAGGCTTTAAGTCAACTTAATAGAGTATCAAACACAATCAGAGTTAGGATTTGAGGGCAAATCTCTGTCACATAAGCTGATGGTAGTGTTATAGTAGATAACTCCTAAATTTCAGAAATTTAACATAATAAAAGTATATTTTATATATTTATTTATATGTTTACAAAAGTATATCATTATGTCCAAAAAGAAAATATAACATTTATAAATATTTATGTAACCAATATAGGATCACCTAAAGATTTAAAGTAAATATTAATAGACCTAAAGAGAGAAATAGACAACAATGCAATAATATTACAGGACTTTTTTTTTTTTGTGGTACACGGGCCTCTCACTGCTGTGGCCTCTCCTGCCGTGGAGCACAGGCTCCGGACATGCAGGCTCAGTGGCCATGGCTCACGGGCCCAGCCGCTCTGCGGCATGCGGGATCTTCCCGGACCGGGCCACGAACCCGCGTCCCCTGCATTGGCAGGCAGACTCTCAACCACTGCACCACCAGGGAAGCACTACTAGAGGACTTTAATAGCCAAATTACATCAATAGATAAATCTTCAAGACAGAAAATCAATAAAGAAACATTGGCTTTAAACAACACATTAGGACAGGTGGACTTAACAGATACATACAGAACATTTCATCCGAAAGCAACAGAATACACATTCTTCTCAAGTGTAAATGGAACACTTTTCAGGACAGGTCATATGTTAGGTCACAAAACAAGTCTTAATAAATTTAAGAAGATTGAAATCATATCACGACCACAATCATTTCTTCTCCTACCACAATAGTATGCAACTAGAAAAATTGCAATAAGGAAACTGGAAAATTTACAAATATGTGGATATTAAACCGCATGCTACTGAACAACAAATGGGACAAAGAATAAATCAAAAGAGAAATAAAAAACTACCTTCAGACAAATGAAGATGGAAATACCACATTCCAAAACCTATGGGATGTAGCAAAAGCAGTTCTAAGAGAGAATTTTATAGTGATAAATGCCTACATTGATTAAAAAAAAATAGAAAAATCTCATTTTAAACAACCTAACTTTACATCTCAAGGAACTAGAAGAAGGACAAATGAAGCCCAGAGTTAGTAGAAGGAAGGAAATAACAAAGATCAGAAGAAAAATAAATAAATTAAAGAATAAAAAGATAATAGAAAAGATCAATGAAACTAAGAGCTGGTTCTTTGAAAAGAAAAACAAAATTGACAAATCTTTAGCTACACTCAGCAAGAAAAAAGAGTGAGGGCACAAATAAATAAAACCAGAAATGAAAGAGAAAGTTTATAACTGACATCAGAGAAATGCAAAGGATCATATGAGACTACTATTAACAATTATATATCAACAAATTGGACAACCTAGAAGAAATGGATAAATTCCCAGAGACATAAACCTACCAAGACTAAATCATGAAGAAATAGAAAATCTGATCAGACCAATTGCTAGTAAGGAGATTTAATCAGTAATCAAAAACCTCCCAACAGGGGCTTCCCTGGTGGCACAGTGGTTGAGAGTCCACCTGCCGATGCAGGGGACATGGGTTTGTGCCCTGGTCCAGGGAGATCCCACGTGCCGTGGAGTGGCTGGACCTGTGCGCCATGGCTACTAAGCCTGCACATGCGGAGCCTGTGCTCCACAATGGGAGAGGCCACAACAGTGAGAGGCCCACATACCACAAAAAAAACCCCAAAAAACCTCCCAACAAAGGAAAGTGCAGGACCAGACAGCTTCACTGGTAAATTATACCAAACATTCAAAGAAGAATTAAATATCAATCCTTCTCAAACTCTTACAAAAAAAATAGAAGAGGAAGAAATGGTTCCAAGCTCATTTTATGAGGCCAACATTACTCTCAGACCAAAACCAGCCTAGGACACCACAAGAAAAAAAAAAAAAATCCCTGATGAACAAATATTAATAAACCAAATTCAACAATACATTCAAAAGGTCATACACCATGATCAATTGGCATTTATTCCAGAGATGAAAGGATAGTTCAATATACACAAATCAATCAATGTGATGTACAACATTAACAAAATAAAGGATTAAAAATTATAAAATCATCTCAATAGATACAGAAAGAGCATTTGACAAAATTCAACATCCATTATAATAAAAATTCTTAACACAGTGGATATAGAAGAAACATACTCCAAAATAATAAAGGCCATATATGACAAGCTCAAAGGTAACATCACACTCAGTGGTAAAGATCAGGAACAAGACAAGGATGCCCACTCTCACAATGCTTATTCAGTGTAGTTTTGGAAGTACTAGCCAGAGCAATTAGGTAGGGAAAAGAAATAAAAGGCATCCAAATTGCAAAGGAAGAGGTAAAACTGCCACTATTTTCAGACGGCATGATACTATATATAGTAAACACTAAAGATGCCCCCCCCAAAAAAAAAAAATTAGACTAATAAATTCAGTAAAGTTGCAAGGTACAAAATCATTATAAAAAATCTGTTGCATTTCTAGACACTAATAATGAACTATCAGAAAGAGAAATTAAGAAAACAATCCCATTTACAATGGCATCAAAAAAAGTAAAGATCCTAGGAGTAAATCTAACCAGGGAAGTAAAATGTTGGGTTGGCCAAAAAGTTCACTTGGGTTTTTCCATAAGATGTTATGGAAAACCTCAAACGAACTTTTTGGCCAACCCAATATCTGTACACTGAAAACTATAAGACATTAATGAAGGAAACTGAAGAAGACACAAATAAATGAAAAGATATTTCATGCTTATGGATTGGAAAAATTAATAGTGTTGAAGTGTCCATACCACCCAAATCAACCTACAGATTAAGTGAAATCTCTATCAAATTCCCAATGGCACTTTTCACAGAAATAGAAAAAACAATCCTAAAATTTGTATGGAATTACAAAAGACCCCAAATAAACTAAACAACCTTGAGAAAGGAGAACTAAGCTGGAAACATCACACTCCCTGATTTCAAATTATATTACAAAATTATAGTAATCAAAACAGTATTGTGTTGGCATAAAAACAAACACATAGATCAATGGAACAGAATAGAGTTCCTAGGAGTAAACCCACACATATATGGACAATTAATTCATGAAAAAAGAAAAAAAGGAGCCAAGAATATACAATGGGGAAAGGATAGTCTCTGCAGTAGTGTTGGGAAAACAGGATTTCCACATGCAAAAGAATGAAACTGAACCACTGTCTTATAACAGACACAAAATTTAATTCAAAATGGATGCTGGAGAGGGTATGGAGAAAAGGGAACCCTCTTGTACTGTTGGTGGGAATGTAAATTGATACAGCCACTATGGAGAAGAATACAGAGGTTCCTTAAAAAACTAAAAATAGAACTATCATATGACCCAGCAATCCCACTACTGGGCATACCTTAATTCAAAAAGAGTCATGCACCACAGTGTTCATTGCAGCTTTATTTACAATAGCCAGGACATGGAAGCAACCTAAGTGTCCATTGACAGATGAATGGATAAAGAAGATGTGACACATATATACAATGGAATATTACTCAGCCATAAAAAGAAATGAAATTGAGTTATTTGTAGTGAGGTGGATGGACCTAGAGACTGTCATACAGAGTGAAGTAAGTCAGAAAGAGAAAAACAAATACTGTATGCTAACATATATATGTGGAATCTAAAAAGAAAAAATGGTTCTGAAGAACCTAGTGGCAGGACAGGAATAAATATGCAGTTGTAGAGAATGGACTTGAGGACATGGGGAAGGGGAAGGGGAAGCTGGGACGAAGTGAGAGAGTGGCATGGACATATATACACTACCAAATGTAAAATAGATAGCTAGTGGGAAGCAGCCACATAGCACAGGGAGATCAACTCGGTGCTTTGTGCCCACCTAAAGGGGTGGGATAGAGAAGGTGGGAGGGAGAGGCAAGAGGGAGGAGATATGGAGATATATGTTTATGTACAGATGATTCACTTTGTTATACAGCAGAAACTAACACACCATTGTAAAGCAATTATACTCCAATAAAGATGTTTAAAAATATATATTAAAGACTTGAATGTAAGACATGAAACCATAAAAATCATAGAGGAAAACATAGGTGGTAAGCTCCTTGACATCAGTCTTGGCAATGACTTTTTGGATTTGACACCAAAAGCAAAGGCAAGAAAAGCAAAAATAAACAAATGGGACTGAATCAGACTAAAAACAAAAATTCTGTGAAGCCAAGGAAACTGTAAACAAAATGGAAAGACAACTTATTAAGTGGGAGAAAATATTTGTAAATTGTATCTCTGGTAATGGGTTAATATTCAAAGTGTATAAAGAACACATACAACTTAATAGTAAAGAAACTAACAATATGGTTTTAAAAATTGACAAAGGATCTGAAGAGACATTTTTCCAAATAAGACATACAGTTGGCCAATAAGTACATGAAAGGTTGCTCAACATCACTAATCATCAGTAAAATGCACATCAAAACCACAATAAGATATCCTCTCATCCCTGTTGGCATGACTAGTATCAAAAAGACAAGAAATGACAGTATTGGTGAGAATGTGGAGAAAAGGGAGCCATTGGTGGGACAGTAATTTAGTTTTAGATACTATGGAAAATGTTGTGGAAGCTCCTTAAAAAAATTAAAAATAGAACTACCATGTGATCCAGCAATTCTACTTCTGGGTATTTATCCAAAGAAAACTAAAACAGGAACTCAGAAAGATATATGCACTCTCATGTTCAATGTAGCCTTATTTATAATGGCCAAGACATGGAATCAAACTAAATGTCCATTGATGGGTGAATGGACAAAGAAGATGAAGTATATATAAAATGGACTATTTGCCATTAAAAAGAATGAAATCTTGCCATTTGTGGCAATGTGAATGGACCTTGAGGGCATTATGCTAAGTGAAGTAAGAAAAAGACACTGTATTATCTCACTTATATGTGGAATCTAAAAACAACAACAACAGAAACAAGTCTGAGTTCATGGATATAGAAAACAGATTGGTGTTGCCTGAGACACCACACACATTGGGGTAAAATGGGTGAAGGGCATCAAAGGGAACAAGTGTCCAGCTACAAAATGAATAAATCATGAGGATGTTGTGCACAGTGTGGTGACTATAGTTAATAATGCTCTATTACATATTTGAAAGTAGCCAGGGGAGTGGATCTTGAAAGTTCTCATCACACACACAAAATCTTTTTATAATTATGTATGGTGACAGATCTTAACTGAACTTATTGTGGTGATCATTTTGCAATATAAACAAATATCAAATGATCATACATCTGAAACTAATGAAATGTTGTATCAATTATATCTCAATTTTAAAAAAGAAATAGAAAATGTGAAATTGAATGAAAGGAAAAATACATATAAGTTAATAAACTACAATAGTCTGTAATGACCTATATGGGGAAATAATTTTAAAAGAGTGGATATATGTATATGCACAACTGATTCACTTTGCTGCACAGCAGAAACTAACACAACATTGTACATCAACTAGACTCCAGTAAAAAATTTTTTTAAAAACCCAAATAACCAACTAGAATCAACAAAGCACACAAATTGATTCTTTGCAAAGACTAATAATACTGATCCATTCCTGGAAAAACCAATCAAGGGAAACAAAGAGGGAGAGAGAAGGCAGAAATGACTCATACCAGGAGGGAAGAAGGCATCACTCTATATCCTACAGATATTAACTATACCAAGATATTTTTTAAAGTGTATTTTAGCCCACAGGGCTTTACTGATGGCTGGTGGGACTAGAAGGGAATGGGTTGAAGAACCCAGGCTCATGAATATCATTAATATATGTTTCCTAAGTGTGGAGTGTGGAGAAAACAGGTCTGTTGGAAGGGATATATCTCCTGGGTGAAAACCACTTACACAGTTATCCTAAAGCAAAGGCAATACAAAGATGGGGCTGGGGGGGATGCTGGGAAACATGGAGGAGAAGAGCAAGGGGCACTGTTCGTGTCAGTAAGACAATGCGGGTAGGCAGGGGGAGAACCTTGTACTTACAGTTTTGCCTGATAACTTATTTACTCTCATTTTCTTTACCCTTAATCAATCCTCATTCATTCCTTCACTCTGAATTATTCACGGGTGAGAAGACTGTGTTATCTATATTTTAGGGCTGGGGAGAAATAAAAGACACCAATGTCACGATATAATGAAATAGTAACTGTAAGGTCTAAGGGTGACTAGGGGGATAGCTCTAAAGCTTGGTGTGGTTTTCCTTGAAATTGTTGAATCTGCGTTCTAAGTGTAAACGTCCAATCAGGAAAGAATGTATTCTTAAGTCTACATCCATTGGTATAAGTACAAAAAAAAATTTTTTTATCTCTCTTGGCACCATTCCTTAAGTAAGTACAGGTTAAGGAAAAGAAAAAAGCAAACATTTGTTAAGAACGACATTGAACCTGGAAAAAATTTGTAAAAAGAGCAATCAGAAGGTGAATTTGAGGAGGTTTCTCGTTAGGTAAAGCCACTTCAGGGTTTTTAAAATTCATTCTCAGCTAATGGAACTTTCCCTCCTTTTTTACTGACTTTTCCTTCAGTAACTACCTAGCTGGTAGCAATGTGGGCCCACAAGACCTTCCACTACTGTATTCAAGGATATATGGTGTGTTCTTCATAGCTTTTCTCTCTCCTATCTTTATAGCCCTTTTATCACAGCTGCAGACTGATCCATCATGAATGCTCAGAATGTATCCTCTGTGTACTACTCCAGCCCATGTAAGGGCTACAGTTGTCTTTGTAAAGTGCTAGACAGAGAATGAGGCACCTGTGACCTCTCATTGCTGGGGTTTCAGGCCCTGCATTATGCCCCATAGCCCACAAGTCTTAGTGCATCATTTGTTTATATTCCACACCTGGTACAGGGATTGTAAGCCCAAGACATCAAATGCCATCAGGCTACTCACAGCAACATCTTTACTTCTTACCTCTCTCCAGGTTTGTTGAGAGTTTTGTGTAGAGAAAGACAAATAAATTGTAAGAATTTGTATAAGGTAGAGAAATCCCTTCTCACATATTCAAAAAAACCAGGTGTAGTCACTATAAAACTTTTTTTTTTTTTAATGTGTGGAGGATGAATTATTTTGTACACTACATAACCAGTTAAACTTGGAAGTTTACTTTTAACTACATGTCACCATTTTTCAGCATAAGTCATTTAAATGAAAATAATTCAAAATACATTATCAATTCACTGCTTTCAAAATCAGCCTGTATAGAATGTTTCCAGGTTAGCCCTGTGACTCATCACACACAAAACCATCAAGTCTTATTTCAAGTCTTATTAAAATATGTGTCTTTGTCCCTGTATCAACTGGTCCAAAATGTTATGCTTTTTGAGCTCATGTTTTAGCTTTTTACAGGTTCCTTACTTTGCTGTTGCTGTTGAGCTGTGAGCAGCAGTTAATTTCCTTAAACAGCCTCTCTCTTAACTTCTCATTTTTTTCCTTCTAGCCACCGTGACCTTTCACATCACAGAATCTGGAGGATTAGGGTCAGAGCAGAATTGAAGCCCATGGTTAATGAACAACACTCTTGGGCTTTATGGAATATTTTTAATGACTTCTGATTGGCAATTCAGAGGAATTTTTTTCTTTTCTCTCTTTTTCGAGTTCCAGGGATGTACAGTTTTACCATAAGGTATGATGTATGACTAATTTATTTAATGGCTAAATTCTTTTTTTTTTCGCACACACACACTGTATTTTATTTTTACAAGAGATAAATAGACTGACACCAAGCATTGTAAATGGATGACCACAACGAAAGCAAAAATGACTGCAATTACCAAACACGAAACACACTCACACTATGTCATAATATTGACATTCAGTCCAGCAGTCCTCCACTGTAACAGCTCCTTCACTTTACAGTGAAAATTGATTTGTATATTTTTTACCTCTGAGTCCTTGTGGGTTTTTTTCTTTTTATTCAAACAGAAAGTCACAAAAATTATAATCATCCTCATCAGTTCACTCAGTCCCATGTAATTAATTTTTTTTTCATCTTGATCTTCTGTTAGCACTTTTATGAGTTCATCAGTTTTCTATTAGAATTCAGAAAATGCTTATCCATTCAGTTCAGCAGTATAGTCAGTTACCAGAAACCTGTACTTGTCAGAGTCTTTTCCATGAATTCCTTGAAGATGAAACTCTTTTATAGGAACATTTTTGCAAAAGCATCAGAGTACACACAAAACTGTCTGTAAATGACAAAACACTTAAAAATAACCACAGTTAAAGATTTGATGAAAGTTCATAATAATGCAATGGACAAGGAAATTTAGTTATTTCAGAGATATACATTTTAAAGTAATAACTAGAGTTATGACTTATAACATTATACCAGAACATATAAAATTTTTAGAAATTTCATGTAATGTCTGAAGCATTTATATTAACATTTTTCCATACAAATAACCCAATGAGAGTTTAGTATTAGTTGTTTTGTTTGTTTGTTTGTTTATACTGCAGGTTTTATTAGTCACCCATTTTATACACACCAGTGTATACATGTCAACCCCAATTGCCCAATTCAGCACAGCACCATCCCCACCCCATGGCGAATTCCCCCCCTCGGTGTCCATACATCTGTTATCTACATCTGTATTTCGACTTCTGCCCTGCAAAAAATTTGGTATAGTCTGAAACATTTTTCTAGGTTCTACATACATGCGTTAATATACGATATTTGTTTTTCTCTTTCAGACTTACTTCACTCTGTATGACAGTCTCTAGATCTGTCCACATCTCAACAAATGACCCAATTCCGTTCCTTTTTATGGCTGAGTAATATTACATTGTATATATGTACCACATCTTCTTTATCCATTCGTTTGTCAATGGGCATTTAAGTTGCTTCCATGGCCTGGCTGTTATAAACAGTGCTGCAGTGAACACTGGGATGCATGTGTCTTTTTGAATTATGGTTTTCTCTGGGTATATTCCCAGTAGTGGGATTGCTGGATCATATGGCAAATCGATTTTTAGTATTTTAAGGAACCTCCATACTGTTCTCCATAGTGGCTGTATCAATTTACATTCCCACCAACAGTGCAAGAGGGTTCCCTTTTCTCCACACCCTCTCCAGCATTTGTCATTTGTAGATTTTCTGATGGTGCCCATTTTGACTGGTGTGAGGTGATACCTAATTATAGTTTTGACTTGCATTTCTCTAATGATTAATGATGTTGAGCAGCTTTTCATGTGCCTCTTGTCCATCTGTATGTCTTTGGAGAAATGTCTATTTAGGTCTTCTGCCCATTTTTGGTTTGGGTTGTTTGTTTTTTTAATATTGAGCTGCATGAGCTGTTTATATATTTTGGAGATTAACCCTTTGTCTGATGATTCATTTGCAAATATTTTCTCCCATTCTGAGGGTTGTCCTTTTACCTTGTTTATGGTTTGTTTGCTGTGCAAAAGCTTTGAAGTTTCATTAGGTCCCATTTGTTTATTTTTGTTTTTATTTACATTACTCTAGGAGGTGGATCAAAAAAGATCTTGCTGTGATTTATGTCAGAGTGTTCTTCCTGTTTTCCTCTAAGCGTTTTATAGTGTCCGGTCTTACATTTAGGCCTCAAATCCAGTTTGAGTTTATTTTTGTGGATGGTGTTAGGGGGTGTTCTAAATTCATTCTTTTACATGTAGCTGTCCAGTTTTCCCAGCACCACTTACTGAAGAGACTGTCTTTTCTCCATTGTATATCTTTGCCTCCTTTGTCATAGATTGGTTGACCATAGGTGCCTGGGTTAACCTCTGGGCTTTCTATCTTGTTCCATTGATCTATGTTTCTATTTTTGTGCCAGTACCATATTGTCTTGATTACTGTAGCTTTGTAGTATAGTCTGAAGTCAGGGAACATGATTCCTCCAGCTCCGTTTTTTTCCCTCAAGACTGCTTCGGCTATTCGGGGACTTTTGTGTCTCCATACAAATTTTAAGATGATTTGTTCTACTTCCATAAAAAATGCCATTGGTAATTTAATAGGGATTTCGTTGAATCTGTAGATTGCTTTGGGTAGTATAGTCATTTTCACAATATTGATTCTTCCAATACAAGAACATGGTACATCTGTCCATCTGTTGTTGTCATCTTTAATTTCTTTCATTAGTGTCTTATAGTTTTCTGCATACAGGTCTTTTGTCTCCTTAGGTAGGTTATTCCTAGGTATTTTATTCTTATTGTTGCAATGGTAAATGGGAGTGTTTCCATAATTTCTCATTCAGATTTTTCATCATTAGTGTATAGGAATGCAAGAGATTCCTGTGCATTAATTCTGTATCCTTCAACTGTACCAAATTCATTGATTAGCTCTAGTAGCTTTCTGGTGGCATTTTTAGGATTCTCTATGTATAGTATCATATCATCTGCAAACAGTGACAGTTTTACTTCTTCTTTTCCAATTTGTATTCCTTTTATTTCTTTTTTTTCTCTGATTGCCATGGCTAGCACTTCCAAAACTATGTTAAATAATAGTGGTGAGAGTGGACATCCTTGTCTCATTCCTGATCTTAGAGGAAATGCTTTCAGTTTTTCACCATTGAGAATGATGTTTACTATGGGTTTGTCATATATAGCCTTTATTATGTTGAGGTAGGTTCCATCTATGCCCACTTTCTGGAGAATTTTTATCATAAATGGCTGTTGAATTTTGTCAAATGCTTTTTCTGCATCTATTGAGATGATCTTATGGTTTTTCTTCTTCAGTTTGTTAATATGGTGTATAACAATGATTGATTTGCGTATATTGAAGAATCCTTGCATCCTTGGGATAAATCCCACTTGATTGTGGTGTATGATCCTTTTAATGTGTTGTTGGATTCTGTTGCTAGTATTTTATTGAAGAATTTTGCATCTATATTCATCAGTGATATTGGTCTGTCATTTTC
Source organism: Lipotes vexillifer (assembly GCF_000442215.2). Taxonomy (NCBI): domain Eukaryota; kingdom Metazoa; phylum Chordata; class Mammalia; order Artiodactyla; family Lipotidae; genus Lipotes; species Lipotes vexillifer. Next base: position 78,455 of record NW_006792268.1, on the reverse strand, counting down.
TTTTTTTGTAGTATCTTTCTCTGGTTTTGGTATCAGGGTGATGGTGACCTCATAGAATGAGTTTGGGAGTGTTCCTTCCTCTGCAATTTTTTGGAAGAGTTTGAGAAGGATGGGTGTTAGCTCTTCTCTAAATGTTTGATAGAATTCACCTGTGAAGCCATCTGGTCCTGGACTTTTGTTTGTTGCAAGATTTATAATCGCAGTTTCAATTTCATTACTTGTGATTGGTCTGTTCATATTTTCTGTTTCTTTCTGGTTCAGTCTTGGAAGCTTATACCTTTCTAAGAATTTGTCCATTTCTTCCAGGTTGTCCATTTTATTGGCACAGAGTTGCTTGTAGTAGTCTTTTAAGATGCTTTGTATTTCTCCAGTGTCTGTTGTAACTTCTCCTTTTGCATTTCTAATTTTATTGATTTGAGTCCTCTCCCTCTTTTTGTTGATGAGTCTGGCTAAGGGTTTATCAATTTTGTTTATCTTCTCAAAGAACCAGCTTTTAGTTTTATTGATCTTTGCTATTGTTTTCTTTGTTTCTATTTCATTTATTTCTGCTCTGATCTTTGTGATTTCTTTCCTTCTGCTAACTTTGGGTTTTGTTTGTTCTTTTTTCTCTAGTTCCTTTAGGTGTAACGTTAGATTGTTTACTTGAGATTTTTCTTATTTCTTGAGGTAGGCTTGTATAGGTATAAACTTCCCTCTTAGAACTGCTTTTGATGCATCCCATAGGTTTTGGATCATCATGTTTTCATTGTCATTTGTCTCTAGGTATTTTTTGATTTCCTCTTTGATTTCTTCAGTGATCTCTTGGTTATTTAGTAACGTATTGTTTAGCCTCCATGTGTTTGTGTGTTTTACGTTTTTTTTCCCTGTAATTCATTTCTAATCTCATAGCATTGTGGTCAGAAAAGATGCTTCACATGATTTAAATTTTCTTAAATTTGCTGAGGCTTGATTTGTGACCCAAGATGTGATCTATCCTGGAGAATGCTCTGCGTGCACTTAAGAAGAAAGTGTAATCTGCTGTTTTGGGATGGAATGTCATATAAATGTCAATTAAATCTATCTGATCTATTGTGTCATTTAAAGCTTCTGTTTCCTTATTTATTTTCATTTAGGATGATCTGTCCATTGGTTAAGTAAGGTGTTAAAGTCCCCCATTATTATTATGTTACTGTCGATTTCCTCTTTTATCGCTGTTAGCAGTTGCCTTATGTATTCAGGTGCTCCTATGTTGGGTGCATGTATATTTCTAATTATTATATATTCTTCTTGGATTGATCCCTTGATCATTATGTACTGTCCTTCCTTGTGTCTTGTAACATTCTTCATTTTAAAGTTTATTTTATCGGATATGAGCATAGCTAATCCAGCTTTCTTTTGATTGCCATTTGCATGGAATATCTTTTTCCATCCCCTCACTTTCAGTCTGTATGTGTCCCTAGGTCTGAAGTGGGTTTCTTTAGGACAGCATATATATGGGTCTTGCTTTTGTATCCATTCAGCAAGCCTGTGTCTTTGGTCTGGAACATTTAATCCATTCACATTTAAGGTAATTATTGATATGTATGTTCCTATGACCATTTTCTTAATAGTTTTGGGTTTGTTTTTGTAAGTCCTTTTCTTCTCTTGTTTCCCACTTAAAGAAGTTCCTTTAGCATTTGTTGTAGGGCAGGTTTGGTGGTGCTGAATTCTCTTAGCTTTTGCTTGTCTGTAAAGCTTTTGATTTCTCCATCGAATCTGAATGAGATCCTTGCTGGGTACAGTAATCTTGGTTGTAGTTTATTGCCTTTCATCAGTTTAAGTATATCATGCCACTCCCTTCTGTTTTGTAGAGTTTCTGCTGAGAAATCAGCTGTTAACCTTATGGGAGTTACCTTGTATGTTATTTGTCATTTTTCCCTTGCTGCTTTCAATAAGTTTTCTTTGTCTTTAATTTTTGTCAATTTGATTACTATGTGTCTTGGCATGTTTCTCCTTGGATTTATCCTGTATGGGACTTGATGTGCTTCCTGGACTTGGGTGGCTATTTCCTTTCCCATGTTAGGGAAGTTTTTGACTATAATCTCTTCAAATATTTTCTTTGGTCTTTTCTCTCTCTCTTCTCCTTCTGGGACCCCTATAATGTGAATGTTGTTGTGTTTAATATTGTCCCAGAGGTCTCTTAGGCTGTTGTCATTTCTTTTCATTCTTTTTTCTTTAGTCTGTTCCACAGCAGTGAATTCCACCATTCTGCCCTCCAGGTCACTTACCTATTCTTCTGCCTCAGTTATTCTGCTATTGATTCCTTCTAGTGTAGTTTTCATTTCAGTTATTGTATTGTTCATCTCTGTTTGTTTGTTCTTTAATTCTTCTAGGTCTTTGTTAAACATTTCTTGCATCTTCTCAATCTTTGCCTCCATTCTTTTCCCTAGGTCTTGGATCGTCTTCACTATCATTATTCTGAATTGTTTTTCTAGAAGGTTGCCTATCTCCACTTCATTTAGTTGTTTTTTGGGGGGTTTTGTCTTGTTCCTTCATCTGGTATATAGCCCTTTGCCTTTTCACCTTGTCTATCTTTCTGTGAATGTGGTTTTTGATCTACAGGCTGCAGGATTGTAGTTCTTCTTGCTTCTACCCTTGGTGGATGAGGTTATCTAAGAGGCTTGATGGGAGGGACTGGTGGTGGGTAGAGGTGACTGTTGCTCTGGTGGACAGAGCTCAGTAAAACTTTAATCCACTTGACTATTGATGGGTGGGGCTGTGTTCCTTCCCTGTTGGTTGTTTGGCCTGAGGCAACCAAACACTGGAGCCTACTTGGGCTCTTTGTTGGGGCTCATGCCAAGGAGTACTTCCCAGAACTTCTGCTGCTAGTGTCCTTGTCCCCACAGTGAAACAGAGCCACCCCCCGCCTCTGTAGGAGACCCTCCAACACTAGCAGGTAGGTCTGGTTCAGTCTCCCCTGGGGTCACTGCTCCTTCTCCTGGGTCCCGATGCTCACACTACAAATGTGGAGTCTCTGTTTCCCCCAGTCCTGTTGAAAGTCTTGCAATCAATTCCCACTAAGCTTCAAAATCTGATTCTCTAGGAATTCCTCCTCCCGTTGCCAAACCCCCAGGTTGGGAAGCCTGATGTGGGGCTCAGAACCTTCACTCCAGTGGGTGGACTTCTGTGGTATAAGTGTTCGCCAGTCTGTGACTCACCCACCCACCAGTTATGGGATTTTATTTTACTGTGATCGTGCTCCTCCTACTGTCTCATTGTGGCTTCTCCTTTTGTCTTTCTATGTGGGGTATCTTTTTTGGTGAGTTCCAGTGTCTTCCTATCGGTGGTTGTCCAGCAGCTAGATGTGTTTCTGGTGTTCTTGCAAGAGGGAGTGCGAGCACATCCTTCTACTCTGCCATTTTGGTTCCTCCTCTAATGGCTAAATTCTTTAAGTTTAGTAACTGAGACCCTATTTACAGAGAGCCTAAATTCTTTGAGGAAAGTGACATGTCTGGACTGAATAATAAACCCAACCACTAATTAATACTGTATAAAGCAAAAATAACATTCTTTTATATGGTAAAAAAGGAACCAGCTGGCTATATAATTATTATTTGTTGATTGGAAGAAGACATTTGGCCATATGGGCTAGAAGTTTGTTTCAAAGTTTCAATTTAAAGGAATTCATAATTAGCGGCAAAGTAATGTTACCGAGTCCAAGCTCTCTCTGCTTGCCACATGACAGGCCAATAAATCGGGAGATGAGGAGTTGAGGCAAGGAGTACGACTTTATTCAGAAAGCCAGCAGACCAAGAAGATGGCAGACTAAAGTCTCTGAAAACCATCTTATTGGGGTTTGGATGCCAGTTTCTTTTATAGAGCAGAGAGGAGGAGGAGATGAGGAAGTAAAGTAAAAAAGTCATAAGATTTGCCAATGTCCCCTGGAATGTCCAGCCTTGGGGAGGGGATGTGTTAATTTCTTTTTTCTTGCAGCCATCTACAGGTGGGCAGGGTCAGGATGCTTCCCTGAACAAAGGCACCTCCATTTAACATTCAGGCAAAGGGGCAGGGTTCCCCGAGGCAGGCCATTGTGTATAGACAGTATCCTTTTAGTGAACAAAAGCAACGGGAGGCAAAGGTTAAAGTAAAAGAAACAGATCCAACATGTAGTCCGATTTGGCTCTTCCCTGTTACAGTAACATCTCCCTTTTCAGGATTTTTATGAGGATTAAATGAGATAATAGATATTTATCAGTTCCTTGTGATGTGCCATTACAGTCTTCTTGACCTCTCTTGTCTCAGGGGTTTTGACTATTTTTATTGCACTCTAGTGCTCCTCTAGAGATCTCCCATGCATGGGCTCTCATTGCCTTAATAGAAGTGCAACCTTAGTATACCTTTCCTCATGCTGCTGTGGACATCTTACCACTTAATTCAGGACCTCCTTGGTGATGCTGAGGTGGAAATGGCTGTTGGACAGGCAACCCACAGGACCTGCCACAATCTGTTGATTTTTTAAAATAGTAATGATATAAAGTTCATAAAATTTGAGAATAACTAGAGCATGTTTGAGAAATCATGCAACTGACAATGTTTTACAGAATTGAAGATTGAATAAATGTTTAGTAAGTGAATTAAAGATGGAGAAGTCTCCAAGTTGAATTCTGTTAAATGTATTTGCAGGGCATGGAAACTTACACGTGTTAAACATACACGTGAAGTTACAAATCCTCCTTATCTCACACATTCTTCACAACAGTCTTGTGAGGTAAGATTCACCTTGGTTTTAAAGGTGATAAAATTGAGAACTAGTGATATAAGTGGCTTGCCAAGGTATAAGCAGCAAATATGTGATTAAAAGTTAGGTAGGCCTTGTTCCAAGGCTCACTCTGCCAAGCTACATCTCAACAGCATTGTCATTTGTTAGCAATAAAAATTTGAACAATTTTACAAGAGTGAAGAGGAATTTCTGGCTAATTTTAGGTTGCCCTGGATTCTAGAACTATACAACAATACATTACATATGGAACCAAAATCCATAGCTGCTGTACAGCAACTCTACGTTTTAAAAATACCACTGATGTTTTTAAAGAAAATTCTTACAAAATTAGTTTTGTAAAAATATATTAAAAAATATTTTAAAAATATAGATACAAGTTATACTTCTGGATATAAGGGGAAATGTCTTTAACAGTGTCTGATACATAAGCAGACATTTCTTCTGGACAGAAGATCTAACAACCTGTTTCATAAATGTAAAAATTCCCAGATGGACCTAGGAACTCATGAAATAGTCTCTGACACAAATCATTATCTGAAACCAACTGTCTAGGAGGGATACAACTATATGAGGGTCCCTGTAAACCTATGTCCCCAGCCCATGACTACTAGAAGGTAGTCTCCCAGGTGAAATAAATACATCATGACCTTTGGGTATTCAGTCCACGGCTTTATTGAAATGTGAAGTCAATAGAAAAAGGCTCTTGCAGGTTTGACAACTTCTATAGTATTTCCTTTAGCACAATATATTTGTTTTTGCCAACAGACAAAGTAATTTGATTGTGCTAGGAAATTGGCTAAAGAAGTTATTTAAATATTTAAAAGGGAAATGTTGATTCCTGTTTTTAAAGCGCATAAACAATTAGCAGAACTAGTAAGATAATTTCACTTAGGTAATGCCAAATTAACAATTAATGGAGATGAATCCTGAAAAAAGTACAGGATAAAATGAGCAGAGAATTGGGGGTAGATTAAAGTGTTTCCCAGCAGATTCGGACATTATAAAGATCAGCCGGGGTTAGGCCTATCAGGAGTGCTTGTGCTTTATTTCAGAGCAGTGATTCTCTTCAAAGAATTCTACCATGATTTTAGGATAATGTATTCATGGAAAATCTTTATTGGGAGGAGAGATGACATTTCTCATGTGAGGGAAGTAACAGTACCCCATAAGTCACTCTACCTTTGTAATAAATTTGGGTAAATTTTATATTATAAAGATTTAAGCCAATACCATTGCAGTATTTTGTGTTACTGGCTAAAGCTATATGAACACTAGCTGAGGAAGAATTAAATATTTTAATTTTAATATTTTAGTCTAACTATTTTAAATGAGCTGCTTCATTTAAAAAATAGGGATAACTGATATAATACTGTGAATTCATCTCCAGATTTTATTCAAAATATGACAACTAATGCCCATTTTCTGGGTCCAGGGTCCTGTCTAGGAGCCACATCACATTCTGTGGTCGGGTCGTTTTAGTCTTCTCTTGCAATCTGAGATAGATCCTCAGTCCCTGGACACATTTAAAGAAAAATTTGATTTGTTTCTTTTAGGAGATACAGGGTTAAGTACACAGGTCTGTCACATCAGGAAATCTGGGGTTCTTTTCTCAGCTCTCTCACTGTGTAGGATATCCTAGAAGGCATTTCATCTATAGGGACCCAAGTTTACATCATTTTTTAAATGATGGAGTTGGCAATATGAAAGGTTTTCAAACTTTCTACCACCAACGAAAATTTTTTATTATTTTTTTCTACCATGAAAAGATTTAATCTATTATCCAAACTGAAATACTTCAATCACTTTTTATAATGAAAATGTAATAATGCTTATAAAATAGTGGCCTGTCCTTTATCAGACATGCAAATAATAAATGAGTATTGGATGGAGTGACCACATCTCAGGGAAAGAGAAAGTGATAACCAAAGGCAGCCATTTAATAACTTTCTAAAATACCAACTCAAAACATGGTAAGTAATCCACCTTGATTATCTAGTGCTAGAGAGTTTGGGGGGAAAAAAAGGTGAATTATATCTTTTTCTGAATGTTGTCTACATGTTTATGTAACCAGCCTATGGTGAGCTACATGCAACTAGAGATGCATTGAAATGATAGGTTTTGGAAATATCACTGCTTTCTTCTGCTCTGAGTGGATTTCTACACTTAATGAGCTCTTAAGAACATGGTTTTGAAAATTAGTGATAAAATTCTACTTTTAAAATGTATTTTTAAGATACATTAAAGTACATTTTATCTTAAAAGTTACTTTTTTTCTGTATGAGCTCTACTTCTCAGAAAACAAAATTTCCCTGTTTTTAATAAATTGTATAACCATAATAGAAAAATCATGATGACTATTACTGATGTATTCAGCCTGAAATATATCCACTCGAATTCAAAATATCTACTAAACTCATCTTTATTACAGTGTAGAAAGCTTCCTGTTAGAGTCCATGAATAGCAGGCTTGAAGCACTTAAAATACCTGTGAATTAATTTAAAATCCAAGTTGAAATATCTTTCCTTCGGTAGATTTTTTCAGGGCCTTAGAAGGAAATATGTTAAAACTTAAATTAGTAATCTTTAATACACAAGTTCTGGAAATAAGTATAACTTCAATATAATTTATTTTATGTTAAATGGTCCTTGAGGTTATAATATATCATTATGTAACCTAGAGTTAATTGTGAATTACAGTCTTTATTTATATAATTCATTATATTTATTGGTAGCCATTTGAAATCTTACCAATGGACTTTTAAAGGGATTTTGAGTTCTTATACAATCATCCCACCACACCCATGTCTTTCAAGGGAATATCTAAGGTCTGGAGAGATGCAGTGATGTGCTGAACTTCACAGGGCTTTTCACTGTGGCAAAATAGGCTCCACATCTCAATTATTCTAATGTCCCCATCATACTTGCTCTTCTGTACCATGCTGCCTTCTTTAAGGGAATGGACTGGTGGGTATTTTTCTTTCTTATTATCTCAAACACAATAGCCAGAATGTGTGAATAAGTCGATCATTTTTAGAGAAAACTGAAAGTTGCCCTAATGGAAATGATGAAAAGTATTCTATATGACCCAAACTATTCTCTGAAAACAACAACAACAACAACAACAAATAAGTTGATTGCAGAAAAAATAAATGAAAGAAAGAATGATTTTCTTCCTTTCTGGGAATATATGGAATAGAGTAATGCAGCCTCCAAGTGGTGATTTAGTGGTATTATGGCAAAGGTAAACTCAGGTAATTCTAACAGAAAAATGAGGAGATGCCTAAACACTATCACCTCCCCAGCTGGAATCCAGAATAAGGAACAAAAATTTATTAACAAGAGAATGATAACCTCTCATTAGGGCTGGTTTTATAATTTCTGTAAACTCTTAAATAATCCTGAAACAAATGAAAAAGTTCTGAACAGAGAAGCATAATACTGTTCCTTATATTAAAAATAGAATACTATCTTCTTCTGTGTCCCATGAAAAGAATAGCATGTAGTTTAATGCCTGCTTTTCTCTAAACCAGTCGTTCCAATGTGTGGTCCCTAGACCTGCAGCATTAGCACCACCTTGGAACTTGCTAGGATTCTGACTCCATCCAGGCCGACTGAATCAGACATTCAGAGGACAATTCCTGAAATCATATTTTCAACAAACCCTCCAGGCGCCTTGTGCTCAATAAAGTTTGAGAACTACTGCCCTAAATCATGCAAATATATCCACTTAAGCTTTTCTGAAAGCTGTGCAAGATGAAAATAATATCATGCAGCTGGATTTCATGCCTTTAGAATCCATGATGCTAATGACTTCCTGCTTTTCTAATTTGTGTAGAGCTATTAAGCAGAAAGTCCTGCTAATACCTTCCTCACATGGGAACATTGGCATTTCTGCAGTGATGCCCTGAGAGAGCTTCCAGGGCATAAAGAAAATGGGAGCAGAATGCTAGAGGCCTCATGCCATTAGAAACTGTCCCACGTCTAGAATCAAGAGGGTTTTCCAAGGCTTTTCTGTGAGTGTCATACTCCCCACTCACAAGTGGTACATGGGGTGTATCATTTTAATCCAACACAGACTAAAGTGACTTGAATTCAAAAATAATTGTAGCCCTATTGGTAACAGGCCTGAGATTTGTGCAACAAGAGGGGTAGCTCATGTGCTAATGTTTGTCTTGCTGATGTTGTACAGTTTTAGTCATCGATTTCCTATTCAGGATTTGTAGTGATTTTCTCCCTATTCTCCTGTCTGTTCAGAGTTTTGTCCTTGGTAGCTTCTCTCTCCTTCGTTCCTGGGAAACATGTTGCTTTTCCTTTGTGTTCCTATGAAGGAGCTGCAGACAATAGAGCAAGTTCAGGTTTATCTTGATGGGACCTCGGGTGGAGACTCACAGGAAGGAGGGAGTTGATCTAGAAAGAAAAATTTCAACAGCCCCAAGGGAAAAATGAGTTATAATTTGCCTCCTGATTTCTAATGAAACATGAAGGTATGAATTCCAGTTCACTTGCATGAAAAAAGTTGAATACTTTGTCTCTTTTGGTATAGATTCTCAAAAATTTAGAAAAAAAAGGGAAAAATTATTGATATCATACACTTGACAGAGCTAAGAGAGAATAAGTAAAAAGACACCTAAATTTTCCTTCGTCTTTCAGATGCTAGTTGTCTGAATTTTCTAGGGATAATTAATGGATTATGAGTCAGGCTAACCAAGTTTATAGAAGAAATTAAAACAAACAAACAAAACCCTGGAAGTAAATATATGTCAGCACTCATTACTCATTGTTACTGGCAGTAAGAAGGGCAAGGGTGGAGAGTGGACTGGAGAAGCTACCAGAGCAAATGTTAAAATAAGAACCACTGGCTATCAGGTGAGAAGGCCACAGAGAAGCAAAGGTACTTTGGGGAGAGGGCTACCTTGAGCCACAAGAGTTGAGTCTGCAGGATGAGGAAGGAAACCAGTTATCTTTCTCTTCTTCCTGCTTCCTACATACCTCACATCCTTCTTGAAAGCAATTCTGTGAATACAGACTTCCATTTCTTTGGATTCAGATCTGTGATCCCCTCAAGGCTCATGTAACCAAATTGCTGGAAGGTATGACTTGTGCACAAGTAACCTGGGACCTAAGGAAAAGCCACTTCTCTGAATCTAAATGAGGTAAATCCCAGGGAAGAATCCTAGAAACACAGTGTATCAGTTTAAATTCTCCAGATAAACAGAACCAAGAGGAGATATAGACAGATGGATAGATAGATAGATAGATAGAGGTTGATTTTAAAGAATTGGCTCATGTGATTATGGAGGATGGCTAGTCCATAGCTGTAGGGCAGGCTGATAAACTGGAAATTCCAGCAGAAGTTGATGTTAGTCTTAAGTCTGAAATCCCTAGGACAGGCCAGAATATTAGAAATTCAGGCAAAATTTCTGTGTTACAGCCTTGAGTAAGAACAATTCTTTTAGAGAGAACCTCAGGTTTTGCCACAAAGACCTGCAACTGATTAGATGAGGCCCATCACATTGTTGAGGGTAATCTCCTTTACTTAAATCAATTGATTTTAATGTTAATCACATCTACAAAACACCTTCAGAGCAACATCTAGACTGGCATTTGACAAAAAAACTAGGTGCCACAGCCTAGCCAAAGCTGACACATAAAATTAACCATTACACATGGTCAAGTCTTCTGGTACTTTCCCCATTATTCTGAAGGCCATGTTGCCGGATACCATTGCATAAGTCCCTGGATGTGATTTCAGCAGAGAGAATGTGATAAACACAGAGCAAATGGATTTGTATCTATAGCTGCAGAGAGGCAGTCCTTGCTCTCCTCCAGCTGAAGAACAAGTATGCAATTAACTCAAGACTTTCTTATACTTCAGCAGTTGCTTAGAAATTATGCTATATTTCATACAGTTTTTGCTTTGAGTTTGACACATTTTTGTTTTTAGTGAAGTGACCATTTGCCAACATTATTTTTCTTTTGACAGGAAAAAAAACCGTTATTTTCAGCTAATTCCTTATATTGTTTAACTTATATGTACTTTTTGTTTGGAATCATGCTAACTTTTTTAAAGTTTCTATTGTAAATGGACTAGTTTATTCATATTGGAAACACAGGTTTCTTGGAAACCTTTATGTTTTATGTTTTTCATTCAGTTATAATTGCTTGTTTACTCTTGTAATATTTATCTCCTGTCTCCCAACCTTTCAATGGTACTGTCTGTTCTGAGTGCCCCCTTCCCCTCCTTCCCTTCAGTCTCCTGACAAGTAAATTATAGACTCTAGATCGATTGCTTTCTAGGTCAACTGCTCTCCTTTCATATTGCAAGTTTCCTGTACTTTTTAATAGTACAAGCTCTGGATTTCTTATTGGTAAAATGAGGATGATGATATCCATTTAACAGTGGTGTTGTAAGAAGGATAATCCATGCATATTGAATAAATGGGATGAGGATAACTTAACCTGAAAATTACACATTTTTAAAAAGTTTATCTTGATTTGGTTCTTCAAAGAACAAACATGGAATTACTAGGATTCACTTTGGGCCAGTTTTGAATGTTCAAATGAATGCAAATTTTTTTTTTATTGATGTATAGTTGATCTTCCCATACTTAGAAAAGCACTAAAATCATTGACTTGAGATATCTGTTCTTTGTGATTAGCACTAATTTTTTAATGTTCAACTACATTTTTTTTTCCAGGGAAAAACTCCTATATATTTTGGCTCCTCCTTTTCTCCTTTTGGAGCAGTTCCTTAGAGCTATCTGAGAGGCTGCCTCTCAGACTGGAGTCTTCAATAATATACTTGAATGAAACTTAACTTGCAACTTTAAGTTGTATGTTTTTCTTCATTCAACAAATGCATGGTAGTCTCATTGACCTTTCTTGCCTGTCATAGTATTTTTCTAATGGCAAACAAAAAAAAAATAACCCTTTTTGTCCCTTGGCTTATTTATAAAACTATCCTTATGATAATCTCCCAGTATTTTAAGTATCAAATGTCCTGTGTTTGCTTCAAGACTTTCCTTTGAGTCACCCTATGGGATTCTGTTAAAATTAAAAAGTCAGTGTAGATAGTCATAGATTTTACTCTAGAGGCATCTGTCTTTGACTTTCTTTGTTGTTATTTTTATATAACACCATGTTCTATAATCCTGGCAAAGTCACAAACTGCTTCAGTCAAGGGCAAAGAGTCTGCTTGACCTGAAAAAGAACCAAAACTTTGAGTCTGGCAAATTTATCATTTCAATTCCATCAATAAGTATTCTAGGTAAGAGAAAATCTACTTTTATTTTTTAAAATCTCATTTAAGCAAATCTTTACAGAAAATAATTACAATCTGTGGCTCTATTGCATACACACAGTGCTGCGCACATGGCAGAAACTCATTAACTATTTCATAAATGAATATTTAATAAACATTGGAATGGCAGAGAGCTAAAGTTCTCATGTTACTGAACTGAACTCAGGTCTGCTCACCCACCATGCAGCAAAGCCAGTCTACTAGTACTGGGTTGCACAGTGCTAAGCAAGAGTATGGGCAGCTTGTGCTAAAAAAATTCAAACTCCCTGATGGCTTTCAGGGAAGGATTGCTAAAGCAACATTTGGGGTGAGGGCTGCAGGGTACATGACTTTCTTCTGATTTGTTGGTGGTGAGGCAACAGGGTGATGCTTCAGGAATCTTAATCATCAAACTTCTGGTTCCCACCAGTTTAGGGTCTTGTGCTTGTGCTCAGCATGTAGTCACCATCCTCCATCTGGGTGGGGGGGTCTTAGTTCCTGTAGAACAACTCAAAGGTGTGTGTCACTTTGTTATCTATATCCCTTGAGGAGGAATTAGGACTCTGTTTTATCGCTGAACTATCGTTATTACTTTCCTTGTTTAACTGCTTTCCTTTGTTTCTGCATTCCCTCACCCCTAATTAGTAATTGCTTGTGTCTGCTCTTTGGAACTCAGGGAATGCCTAGGAGACAAACAAGAAAAGGGGGTCACAGAGGGGCTTTTGTATCCAGAAGGACCCAATGGGTCCTGCTTGGTTTCAATCCCCCCTTTTCTTTGATATTCCTCAATCCTGAGGGGAACAGGGGAAGGACAAGAAAGGGAATAAAGTTTGGGATAGTGAAGTTAATCATGAACTCAGCATGGGAATTCGGTTTTGTGGAGACTTGGTTTCAATCACAGGAAGGAGGGGTAAATAGAGACTGTTTTATGGCTGGGGCAGCATCAGAGCTGAGCTCTGTCAGGGGATAGTGTTAGTGTTTTCCTATGTAGAGCTGGACGCAGGAAATGTTTCAGAAGGAGGAGAGAATGGCATCCATCAAACATTCTTTCATTATTGATTTATTCAATCAAGCACATTAGTTACTTGGCCACTCTGTCCTAAATGCTGTGCTTGAGTTGGGGAAACAGTCTTTGTGAAATGACAGCAGCCCTCATGTTGCAAATTCAATGGATCAGGTGATTTACAGTCATTCCACTAATTACCCTGATTGCACCTGGCCCACACCTGTGCTGTGATTTGAATGATGGGCAGCAGGGCACTTCCCCAGAGGCTAGAGGTAAAAGGGAGCTGCTTGGGGCTTCCCTGGTGGCGCAGTGCTTGAGAGTCCGCCTGCCGATGCAGGAGACGCGGGTTCGTGCCCCGTTGCGGGAAGATCCCACATGCCGCGGAGCGGCTGGGCCCGTGGGCCATGGCCGCTGAGCCTGCGCGTCCGGAGCCTGTGCTCCGCAACGGGAGAGGCCACAACAGTGAGAGGCCCGGGGACAGCAAAAAAAAAGAAAAAAAAAAAAAAAAAGAGGGCTTCCCTGGTGGCGCAGTGGTTGAGAGTCCGCCTGCCGATGCAGGAGACGCGGGTTCGTGCCCCGTTGCGGGAAGATCCCACATGCCGCGGAGCGGCTGGGCCCGTGGGCCATGGCCGCTGAGCCTGCGCGTCCGGAGCCTGTGCTCCGCAACGGGAGAGGCCACAACAGTGAGAGGCCCGGGTACAGCAAAAAAAAAGAAAAAAGAAAAAAGCTCAAAACTTCTCTATACCTAACAGCCTCATTTCTTATTTTTCCAAGTGTTGATGTGAATTTTACATACACATACACACACACACACACACACACACACACACACACACACACCCCTTGTCATCTCAGTGGGATTTTGTCTTGGAAGTGGAAGGTCCATGTTTTCTAATTACGAACTTGAAGAGAAGAAAGCTATTGATTTTGCCATGTGTGTTTTGAAGTCATCTATCTCACTCAATACACTTGTCTGCAATAGTTTTACACTAAAATATCTTGCTTATTCCAGATTATCAAAATATCATCTGCACACACTAATAACTTCACTATCTTTCTTCCAAAATGATACTTCATAACTTGTTTTACTTCTAATCATATTGGCTAACATTTCCAGAGTAGCATATAAGTGATGTTGATTTGAGAGAGAAATTTAAAATCATAGTAAGATCTCATTCTACTCCTATTTTACTTAAAAACAAAACCCAAATATGGTTACCAAATTGTTTCAAGTGTACTTTGTAGGTGATCTCTTAGATTTGCTCCCTTTCCCTGATAATATGATGTTATACTATCATGTTCCTGAAATAAACACTAGTTAGGTGTTATTATTGTTCACTGTATATATAAGTTCATTTGCAAATATTTTATTTAACATTTTTACCTCTATTAATAAATGAGATTGAGGGCTTCCCTGGTGGCACAGTGGTTGAGAGTCTGCCTGATGATGCAGGGGACATGGGTTCGTGCCCCGGTCTGGGAAGATCCCGCATGCCACGGAGCGGCTAGGCCCGTGAGCCATGGCTGCTGAGCCTGCGCTTCCAGAGCCTGTGCTCCGCAACGGGAGAGGCCACAACAGTGAGAGACCCATGTACTGCATAAATAAATAAATAAATAAAAAGTAACTAAGTAAATAAATGAGGTTGAATTGTTTTTCTTATTTTTATGCTATCCTTTCAAACTTTTTATTGAATTTATTGTAGTTAAAAGAGTTAACTAATATTATCTCTTGTGTTATAATGCCAGATATCTCCTTATAGGTGAAAACCTAAGAAGGGTGGATAGAAAATGCACTTTAAGAATCTCTATACATTTCACTCATGTAGGCAATGCCATTAACAAGCTGATAAAACTGTTCAGTACAAATCACTGCAATCACACACAACCTTTTATTAAAAAGGAAGGATTATTCAGGAAGCAGAACCAAGAGCCCAAAAGGTAGAGATGAGGATCACAGAGTGTTATGCCCAGGCCTTGAAACCTAATCAAGAAACTCCTGATATTTGCCTGGCTGGATTTCAGAACTGCTGTAGCCTAGTGGTTCCCTTAACCTTCCATTTCCCCTTTGTGACAGGTCTTATAGAACTGTTACCCTAAATTCTTACCACGATCCATTGTCTCCCTAGTCCACAGGTCCACAGAAGGGGCAGAGTTTTTCCACAGGAGCTATATTTAACAGATATATGTTAATGTATGTTAATCAGTTGAGGCCCCAGGATCCTCATCCACACCTTGACTTGATTAAAATGATAAGATTTTGGACTTTAGTTGATGCTTATACCTTCATATGGGAGGGACATGAATCACTGAGGCAGGAGGGCAGATTGCACTCAAGCTGAGGAAAAGATGGTCCTCATGATTCCCAGCCCCTGGTGTTCCAACACTATAAGGCCCTCCCCTTGAGTGTGGATGGAACCTGAGTCTGCTTCTAGACAACAGAATATGACAAAAGTGAAGAGAGCGGAGGAATAATTCTAAATGGGAGGAACCCACCTAAGAAGCAACACACCTCTATGTTTATTCCTAAATTTTATTATTATTTTTTTTTTTTGCTGTATGCAGGCCTCTCACTGTTGTGGCCTCTCCCGTTGCGGATCACAGGCTCCAGACGTGCAGGCTCAGCAGCCATGGCCCCCGGACCTAGCTGCTCCGCGACACGTGGGATCTTCCCGGACCAGGGCACAAACCCGTGTCCCCTGCATCGGCAGGCGGACTCCCAACAACTGCGCCACCAGGGAAGCCCCTAAATTTTATTTTTTTAACATATTTATCTTATAATTGGAAGTTTGTACTTTTTTACCACTTTCATCCAGTTCCCCTTCATCTCACTCTCACCTCTGGTAATGACAAATTTGATCTCTTTATAAGTTTGCGTGTTTCATGAAGCATAGTTGACATACAACACTATGTTAGGTCATAGTGGGTGCACAACATAATGATTTTGTATTTCTATGCATTACAAAATGATCTAGTTACCATTTGTCACCATACAAAGATATTACATTATTATTACTATATTCCTCACTCTGTATGTTTCATCCCTGTGACTCTTTATTTTGTAACTGGAAGTGTGTACCTCTTAATTTCCCTCATCTATTTCTCTTCTCCGCCCAACACTCTTCCCTCTGGCAACCACCTGTTTATTCTCTGTGAGTCTGTTTCTGTTTTGTTATGTTTGTCCATTCATCTTGTTTTTTAGATTCAACATGTAAGTGAAATCATACATTATCTTTCTCTGTCTGGCGTCTTTCACTTAGCATAATATCCTCTAAGTCCATGCATGTTGTAGCAAATGGCAAGATTATTTTTTTTTTTTTTTTTCTTTTTGGATGTTTCTGCATGTGAAACATATCATGCGCTTTTAGAGGTGGAAAAACTCCTTCTATTTCATACCAAATTATAAGATTCTCTTTAGATATGCTCAAATATCTAAAATGGAATTAAGAATAGAATATAATTTTCAGACAAGTGGCAAACTATTCTGGTATTCAGGTCAAAATCACTAATGTAATGGCTATGACTACCTACTTCAGAGACAACATGAAAAAGGAATGGGCATTTTCAAGAGGAAAAACATGAACAGAGGAAAGAACTGGAAAAGATTCCATCAAAGTCCCATAGGCTCTAACCATGTCTAATGCTCTTCCCTAAACCAATCTCTGTGGCCACAGAATGCAGTACCATGGTTGGCTTAGTCTGAGCCAGCATTGGAACCCCTTTCAAAAGAGACAAAAATTTGGGAGTCTTCAGCATGAAGATGACATGTAAAGCCACTGAAATGAATAAGATCACCCACGAAGAAAATTTAGAGAAGAGCCCCAGGAGGGCTCAAGAGGAAAGAACTTTTTCAAGAGGAAAAACATGAAATATATATATATATATATATATATATATATATATAAAATCTCACATCTTCTTTATCCATTCATCTATTGATGGGCACTTAGGTTGCTTTCATATCTTGGCTATTGTGAATGATGCTGCAATGAACATAGGTGTGCATCTATCTTTCTAAATTTGTGTTCTTCTTTTATTTGGAAAAATACCCAAAAGTTGAATTGCTAGATGTTATGGTAGCTCTATTTTTAGTTTTTTGATGAAGCTCCATAATGTTTTCCATAGTGGCTGCAGGAATTTACTTTACCACCAACAGTTCATGAGGGTTCCCTTTTCTCCACATCCTTGCCAATACTTGTTATTTGATGTCTTTTTGATGATAGCCATTCAGACACATGATGTAATAAATTATTGTGGCTTTGATTTGCATTTCCCTCATGATTAGTGTTGTTGACCATCTTTTCATGCGTCTGTTGGCCATTGTATGTCTTCTTTGGAAAAATGTGTATACAGGTCCTCTGCTCACTTTTTAAAAATCAGGTTGTTTGTTTGTTTAAGTTGAGTAGTATGAGATTTTTTGTATATTTTCGATATTAATCCCTTATCAGACATAGCATTTGCAAATATCTTCTCCCATTCAGTAGGTGAACTTTTCATTTTGTTGATGCCTTCTTTTGCTGTGCAGATTTTTA
Organism: Lipotes vexillifer; assembly: GCF_000442215.2. Taxonomy (NCBI): domain Eukaryota; kingdom Metazoa; phylum Chordata; class Mammalia; order Artiodactyla; family Lipotidae; genus Lipotes; species Lipotes vexillifer. The sequence continues at coordinate 60,904 of NW_006792268.1, read as the reverse complement.
GTTTGATGTGGTCCCATTAATTTCTTTTTGCTTTTGCTTCCCTGGCCTGAGGAGACATATTCAAAAAATTATTACTAAGATCAAAGAGCATACTGATCATGTTTTCTTATAGGAGTTTTATGGTTTCAGATCTTACATTTAAGTCTTTAATTCAGTTTGAGTTTATTTTTGTACATGCTGTGAAAAATTAGCCCAGCTAGATTCTTTTGAATGTAGCTGTCCAGTTTTCCCAACACCATGTATTGAAGAGGCTGTATTTTCCTCATTATATATTCTTGCCTCCTTTGTAGTAGGTTAATTGCTTGTATGAGTGTGGGTTCATTTCAGGTTCTGTATTCTGTTCCATTGACCTATGTATCTGTTTTTGTGGCAGTGCCATACTGTTTTGATTACTGTAGCTTTGTAATGTAGGTTGAAATCAGAGAACATAAAACCTTCCACTTTGCTCTTTTTTCTCAAAATTGTTTTGGCTATTCAGGGACTTTTTTGTTTCCATACAAATATTAGAATTTTTTTTCTAGTCCTCTGAAAACTGTCATTGGTGTTTTCATAGGGATGTCATTTAAGCTATAGGTTGCCTTGGAGAGTTTTTTTTTTTTTAATTTTTATTTATTTATATTTATTTTTGTCTGTGTTGGGTCTTCGTTTCTGTGTGAGGCCATTCTCAAGTTGCGGCGAGCAGTGGCCACTCTTCATAGCAGTGTGTGGGCCTCTCACTGTCACGGCCTCTCTTGCTGTGGAGCACAAGCTCCAGGTGCGCAGGCTCAGTAGTTGTGGCTGACGGGTCTAGTTGCTCCACGGCATGTGGGATCTTCCCAGACCAGGGCTCAAACCCGTGTCCCCTGCATTGGCAGGCAGATTCTCAACCACTGCCCCACCAAGGAAGCCCATGAGAGTATGGTTATTTTAACAATATTAATTTTTCCAATCCACAAATACAGTATATCTTACCATTTGTTTGTGACATCTTCAATTGCTTTCATCAGTGTCTTACAGTTTTCTGAGTACTGGTTTTTTACATCCTTACTTATCTTTATTCCTAAGTATTTTATTGCAGTTGTAAATAGGATTGTTTTCTTTTTTTTTTTCTCTACAGCTTTATTGGAGTATAATTGCTTTACAATCATGTATTAGTTTCTGCTTTATAACAAGTGAATCAGTTATACATACATATATGTTCCCATATCTCTTCCCTCTTGTGTCTCCCTCCCTCCCACCCTCCCAATCCCACCCCTCTAGGTGCTCACAAAGCACTGAGCTGATCTCCTTGTGCTATGTGACTGCTTCCCACTAGCTATCTATTTTATGTTTGGTAGTGTATATATGTCCATGCCACTCTCTCAATTTGTCACAGTTTACCCTTCCCCCTCCCCATATCCTCAAGTCCATTCTCTAGTAGGTCTATGTCTTTATTCCTGTCTTACCCCTAGGTTCTCCATGACATTTTTTTTCTAAAATTCCATTTATATGTATTAGCATACGGTATTTCTCTTTCTCTTTCTGACTTACTTCACTCTGTTTGACAGACACTAGGTCCATCCACCTCATTGCAAATAGCTCAATTTCATTTCTTTTTATGGCTGGGTAATATTCCAGTGTATATATGTGCCACATCTTCTTTATCCATTCATCCAAAGATGGACACTTAGGTTGTTTCCATCTCCTGGCTATTGTAAATAGAGCTGCAATAAACATTTTGGTACATGACTCCTTTTGAATTATGGTTTTCTCAGGGTATATGTCCAGTAGTGAGATTGCTGGGTCATATGGTAGTTCTATTTTTAGTTTTGTAAGAAACCTCCATAATGTTCTCCATAGTGGCTGTACCACTTCACATTCCCATGAGCAGTGCAAAAGTGTTCCCTTTTCTCCACACCCTCTCCAGCATTTATTGTTTCTTGATTTTTTTTATGATGGCCATTCTGACTGGTGTGAGATGATATCTCATTGTAGTTTTGACTTGCATTTCTCTAATGATTAATGATGTTGAGCATTCTTTCATGTGTTTGTTGGCAGTCTGTATATCTGCTTTAGAGAAATGTATATTTAGGTCTTCTGCCCATTTTTGGATTGGATTGTTTGTTTTATTTGTTATTGCGCTGCATGAGCTGCTTGTAAATTTTGGAGATTAATCCTTTGTCACTTGCTTCATCTGCAAATATTTTCTCCCATTCTGAGTGTTTTCTTTTGGTCTTGTTTATGGTTTCCTTTGCTGTGCAAAAGCTTTGAAGTTTCATTAGGTCCCATTTGTTTATTTTTGTTTTTATTTCCATTACTCTAGGAGGTGGGTCAAAAATAATCTTCCTGGGATTTATGTCATAGAGTATTCTGCTATGTTTTCCTCTAAGAGATTGATAGTTTCTGGCCTTACATTTAGGTCTTTAATCCATTTTGAGCTTATTTTTGTGTATGGTGTTAGGGAGTGATCTAATCTCATACTTTTACATGTACCTGTCCAGTTTTCCCAGCACCACTTATTGAAGCGGCTCTCCTTTCTTCACTGTACATTCCTACCTCCTATATCAAAGATAAGGTGACCATATATGCGTGGTTTTATATCTGGGCTTTCTATCCTGTTCCATTGATCTATCTTTCTGTTTTTGTGCCAGTACCATACCGTCTTGATTACTGTAGCTTTGTAGTATAGTCTGAGGGCAGGGAGCCTGATTCTGCCAGCTCTGTTTTTCGTTCTCAAGATTGCTTTGGCTATTCGGGGTCTTTTGTGTTTCCATACAAATTGTGAATTTTTTTGTTCTAGTTCTGTGAAAAATGCCAGTGGTAGTTTGATAGGGATTGCATTGAATCTGTAGATTGCTTTGGGTAGTCGAGTCATCTAGGTTTATTCCTAGATATTTTACTCTTTTTGTTGCAATGGTAAATGGGAGTGTTTTCTTGATTTCACTTTCAGATTTTTGATCATTAGTGTATAGGAATGCCAGAGATTTCTGTGCATTATTTTTGTATCCTGCTACTTTTCCAAATTCATTGATTAGCTCTAGTAGTTTTCTGGTAGCATCATTAGGATTCTCTATGTATAGTATCATGTCATCTACAAAGAGTGACAGCTTTACTTCTTCTTTTCTGATTTGGATTCCTTTTATTTCCTTTTCTTCTCTGATTGCTGTGGGTGGCTAAAACTTCCAAAGCTATGAGCTATGTTGAATAAGAGTGGTGAGAGTGGGCAACCTTGTCTTGTTCCTGATCTTAGTGGAAATGTTTTCAGTTTTTCACAACTGAGGACGATGTTGGCTGTGGGTTTGTCATATATGGCCTTTACTATGTTGAGGAAAGTTTCCTCTATATCGATGTTCTGGAGGGTTTTTATTATAAATGTGTGTTGAATTTGTCAAAAGCTTTCTCTGTATCTATTGAGATGACCATAGGGTTTTTCTCCTTCAATTTGTTAATATGGTTATCACATTAATTTATTTGCATATATTGAAGAATCCTTGCATTCCTGGAGAAAAACCCACTTGATCATGGTGCATGATCCTTTTAATGTGCTGCTGGATTCTGTTTGCTAGTATTTTGTTAAGGAGTTTTGCATCTATGTTCATCAATGATATTGGCCTGTAGTTTTCTTTCTTTGTGACATCCTTTTCTGGTTTTGGTATCATGGTGATGGTGGCCTCGTCGAATGAGTTTGGGAGTGTTCCTCCCTCTGCTATATTCTGGAAGAGTTTGAGAAGGATAGGTATTAGCTATTCTCTAAATATATAGAATTCAGTGAAGCCATCTGGTCCTGGGCTTTTGTTTGTTGGAAGATTTTTAATCACAGTTTCAATTTCAGTGCTTGTGATTGGTCTGTTCATATTTTCTATTTCTTCCTGATTCAGTCTTGGCAGGTTGTGCTTTTCTAAGAATTTGTCCATTTCTTCCAGGTTGTCCATTTTATTGGCATAGCGTTGCTTGTAGTAATCCCTCATGATCTTTTTTATTTCTGCAGTGTCAGTTGTTACTTCTCCTTTTTCATTTCTAAATCTATTGATTTGAGTCTTCTCCCTTTTTTTCTTGATGAGTCTGGCTAATGGTTTATCAATTTTGTTTATCTTCTCAAAGAACCAGCTTTTAGTTTTATTGATCTTTGCTATTGTTTCCTTCATTTCTTTTTCATTTATTTATGATCTTATCTTTATGATTTCTTTCTTTCCGTTAATTTTGGGTTTTTTGTTGTTGTTGTTGTTCTTCTTTCTCTAATTGCTTTAGGTGCATGGTTAGGTTGTTTATTCGAGATGTTTCCTGTTTCTTAAGGTAGGATTGTATTGCTATAAACTTCCCTCTTAGAACTGCTTTTGCTGAATCCCATAGGTTTTGGGTCGTTGTGTCTCCATTGTCATTTGTTTCTAGGTATTTTTTGATTTCCTCTTTGATTTCTTCAGTGATCACTTCGTTATTAAGCAGTGTATTGTTTAGCCTTCATGTGTTTGTATTTTTTACAGATCTTTTCCTGTAAGTGATGTCTAGTCTCATAGTGTTGTGGTCGGAAAAGATACCTGATACAATTTCAATTTTCTTAGATTTACCAAGGCTTGATTTGTGACCCAAAATATGAGCTATACTGGAGAATAGTCCATGAGCACTTGAGAATTATGTGTATTCGTTGTTTTTGGATAGAATGTCCTATACATATCAATTAAGTCCCTCTTGTTTAATGTATCTTTTAAAGCTTGTGTTTCCCTATTTATTTTCATTTTGGATGATCCGTCCATTGGTGAGAGTCGGGTGTTAAAGTCCCCTACTATGAATGTGTTACTGTCGATTTCCCCTTTTATGGCTGTTAGTATTTGCCTTATGTATTGAGGTGCTCCTATGTTGGGTGCATAAATATTTACAATTGTTATATCTTCTTCTTTGATCAATCCCTTGATCATTTTGTAGTGTCCTTCTTTGTCTCTTCTAATAGTCTTTATTTTAAAGTCTATTTTGTCTGATATGGTAATTGCCACTCTGTCTTTCTTTTGGTTTCCATTTGCATGGAATATTTTTTTCCATCCCCTCACTTACTGTCTGTATGTGTCTTTAGTTCTGAAGTGGGTCTCTTGTAGACAGCATATATATGGGTCTTGTTTTTGTATCCATTCAGCCAATCTGTGTCTTTTCGTGGCAGCATTTAATCCATTTACATTTAAGGTAATTATTGATATGTATGTTCCTATTACCATTTTCTAAATTGTTTTGGGTTTGTTATTGTAGGTCTTTTCCTTCCCTTGTGTTTCTTGCCTAGAGAAGATCCTTTAGCATTTGTTGTAAAGGTGGTTTGGTGGTGCTGAACTCTCTCAGATTTTGCTTGTCTGTAAAAGTTTTAATTTCTCCATCAAATCTGAATGAGATCCTTGCTGGGTAGAGTAATCTTGGTTGCAGGTTTTGCTCCTTCATCACTTTCAGTATGTCCTGCCACTCCCTTCTGGCTTGTAGAGTTTCTGCTGAGAGATATGCTGTTTACCTTATGGGGGTTCCCTTGTGTGTTATTTGTTGTTTTTCCCTTGCTGCTTTTAATATGCTTTCTTTGTATTTAGTTTTTGACAGTTTGATTAATATGTGTCTTGGCGTATTTCTCCTTGCATTTATCCTGTATGGGACTCTCTGTGCTTCCTGGGCTTCATTAACTATTTCCTTCCCCATATTAGGGAAGTTTTCAACTATAATCTCTTCAAATATTTTCTCAGTCCCTTTCTTTTTCTCTTCTTCTTCTGGAACCCCTATAATTTGAATGTTGGTGCATTTAATATTGTCCCAGAAGTCTCTGAGCCTGTCCTCAGTTCTTTTCATTCTTTTTTTCTTTATTCTGCTCTGCAGTAGTTATATGCACTAATTTACCTTCCAGATCACTTATCCATTCTTCTGCTTCAGTTATTCTGCTATTGATCCCATCTAGAGTACTTTTAATTTCATTTATTGTGCTGGTCATCATTGCTTGTTTCATATTTAGTTCTTCTAGTTCTTTGTTAAATGTTTCTTGCATTTTCTCTATTCTATTTCCAAGATTTTGGATCATCTTTACTATCATTATTCTGAATTCTTTTTCAGGTAGACTGTCTATTTCCTCTTCATTTGTTAGGTCTGGTGGGTTTTTATCTTGCTCCTTCATCTGTTGTGTGTTTTTCTGCCTTCTCATTTTGCTTATCTTACTGTGTTTGCGGTGTCCTTTTTGCAGGCTGCAGGTTCATAGTTTCCGTTGTTTTTGGTGTCTGTCTGCAGTGGCTAAAGTTGGTTCAGTGGGTTGTGTAGGCTTTCTGGTGGAGGGGACTAGTGCCTGTGTTCTGGTGGATGAGGCTGGATCTTGTCTTTCTGGTGGGAAGGTCCATGTCTGGTGGTGTGTTTTGGGGTGTCTGTGGACTTATAATTTTAGGCAGCCTCTCCGCTAATGGGTGGGGTTGTGTTCCTGTCTTGCTAATTGTTTGGTATAGGGTGTCCAGCACTGTAGCTTGCTGGTCGTTGAGTGAACATGGGTGTTGGTGTTGAGATGGAGATCTCTGGGAGATTTTCGCTGTTTGATATTACGTGTAGCTGGGAGGTCTCTTGTTGACCAGTGTCCTGAAGTTGGCTCTCCCACCTCAGAAGTACAGCACTGACTGCTGGCTGCAGCACCAAGAGCCTTTCATCCACACGGCTCAGAATAAAAGGGAGAAAAAGAAGAAAGAAAGAAAGAAAGAAAGAAAGGAAGAAAGAAAGAAAGAAAGAAAGAAAGAAAGAAAGAAAGAAAGAAAGAAAAAGAGGATAAAAGAAAATAAATAAAGGTAATATTAAATAAAGTTATTAAAATAAAAAAATAATTATTAAGAAAAAATTTTTTTAAAAAAGTTAAAAAAAAAATGATGGATAGAGCCCTCGGACAAATGGTGAAAGCAAAGCTATACAGACAAAATCTCACACACTCACAAAAAGAGGAAAAGTGGAAAAGATAATAAATCTTGTTCTCAAAGTCCACCTCCTCAATTTGGGATGATTTGTTGTCTATTCAGGTATTCCACAGATGGAGGTTACACCAAGTTGATTGTTTAGATTTAATCTGCTGCTCTTGAGGCTGCTGGGAGGGATTTCCCTTTCTCTTCTTTTTTCGCATAGCTCCCAGGGTTCAGCTTTGGATTTGGCCCCGCATCTGCGTGTAGGTCCCTGGAGGGCATCTGTTCTTCGCTCAGACAGGACAGGGGTTACAGGAGCCACTGATTCGGGGGCTCCAGCTCACTCAGGCCAGGGGGAGGGAGGGGCACAGAATGAGGGGCGAGCCTGCGGCAGCAGAGGCCGGTGTGACATTGCAGCAGCCTGAGGCATGCCGTGCGTTCTCCTGGGGAAGTTGTCCCTGGATCCCGGGACCTTGGCAGTGGTGGGTTGCACTGGCTCCCCAGAAGGCGGGTGTGGATAGTGACCTGTGCTCACACACAGGCTTCTTGTTGGCAGCAGCAGCAGCCTTAGAATCTCATGCCCATCTCTGGGGTCCGTGCTTTTAGCCATGGCTCACACCCATCTCTGTAGCTCCTTTAAGCAGCGCTCTGAATCCCCTCTCCTCGCGCACCAGGAAACAAAGAGGGAAGAAAAAGTCTCTTGCCTCTTTGGCAGCTGCAGACTTTTCCCCAGACTCCCTCCAGGCTAACCGTGGTGCACTAAGCCCCTGCAGGTTGTGTTCCTGCCGCCAACCCCAGTCCTCTACCTGCGCTCTGACTGAAGCCCGAGCCTCAGCTCCCAGCCCCACCCACCCCGGTGGGTGAGCAGACAAGCGTCTTGGGCTGGTGAGTGCCGGTTCGCACCAATCCTCTGTGAGAAAATCTCTCCACTTTGCTCTCTGCACTCCTGTTGCTGTGCTCTCCTCCACGGCTCTGAAGCTTCCCCCTCCACCACCTGCAGTCTCCGCCCGTGAAGGGGCTTCTAGTATGTGGAAACCTTTCCTCCTTTATGGCTCCCTCCCACTGGTGCAGGTCTTGTCCCTATTCTTTTGTCTCTGTTTATTCTTGTTTCCTTTGCCCTACCCAGGTACGTGGGGGGTTTCTTGCCTTTTGGGAGGTCTGAGGTCTTTTGCCAGCGTTCAGTAGGTGCTCTGTAGGAATTGTTCCACATGTAGATGTATTTCTGATGTATCTGTGGGGAGGAAGGTGATCTCCACGTCTTACTCTTCCGCCATCTTCCCCTAGATACCGGCCTGCCGTCCACACTACTGTCGCAGCTTTGGCCACCGGAGCCCCTCCAGAGCCAGCAGCCTCAGTGAGGCCGCCCTCCCCTAGGGCTCTGGGGCAGTACCATGACGGCAGAGGGAAGAGACCCCGAGCCAGGAGTTCCAGCTCTGCAGAAACACAGACTCCGTTCTCAGGATTGTTTTCTTAATTTAACTTTCTGATAGTTTGTTGTTAGTGTATGAAAATGCAAGAGATTTCTGTATATTAATTTTCTATCCTTCAACTTTACTGAATTCATGTATTAGTTCTAATAGCTTTTGGTGGTATCTTTAGTATTTTCTATATAGAGTATAATGTCATCTGAAAACAGTGACAATATTACTAATTATTTTTCAACTTGGATTTGTTTTATTAATTAATTAATTTATTTGTTTATTCTTTTTGTCTGATTGCTGTGGCTAGGACTTCCAATATTATGCTTAACAAAATGGGCAAGAGTGGGCATCCTTGCCTTTGTTTCTGATCTTAGAGAAAATGCTTTCAACTTTTCACCATTGGATATGATGTTGGCTGTATGTTTGTCATATATGCTCTTTATTATTTTGATGAATGTTCCCTCTATACCCACTTTGTTGAGAGTTGTTTTAAAATCATAAATGGATGTTGAGTTTTGTCAAAAGCTTTTGACAAAAGCTTTTTGAGATGATATGTTTGAGGTGATCATATTGTTTTTTATTCAGTTTGTTAATGTGGTATATCACATAGATTGATGCCAGGACATTGAACCATCTTTACGTCCCTGGGCTAAATCTCACTTGATTATTGTGTTCCTTTTAATGTACTGTTGAGTTCAGTTTGCTAATGTTTTGTGTAGGATTTTTGCATTTAATATTGACCTGTAATATTTGGTTTTTGTGATATCTTTTCCTGGTTTTTGTATCAGGGTGATGTTATACCCATGCAATGAGTTTGAAAATGTTCCTTCCTCTGCAATATTTTGGAATAGTTTGAGAAAGATAGGTGATAACTCTTCTGTAAATGTTTGGTAGACATCACCTGTTAAGCTGTCTGCTCCTAGACTTTTATTTGTTGGGAGATTGTTTTTAAACTACTGATTCAGTGTCATTAGTGATCTGTTTCATTGGTCCCTTCACACTTTATATTTATTCCTGGCTTAGTTTTGAGAGATTATACATTTCTAGTAATTTATCCATTCCTTCTATGTTGTCCATTTTATAATTGTTCATAGTAATATCCTATGATCTTTTGTATTTCATTGGTGTCAGTTGTAACTTCTCTTTCATTTCTGATTATATTTAATTGACCCCTCTTTCTTAAGGTCTTAAACTGTCTTCATGTTTTTAATTCTTAAAAAAAAATTTTTTCTTTTCAGTTTGGGTGATTTCCACTATTCTGTCTCCAAGATTGCTTATCCGTTTCTCTGTATCATCTAATCTACTGTTGCTTCCTCCTTGTGTATTTTGTATTTCAGTTATTATATTCTTCAACTCTATTTGGTTCTTTATATTTTCTAACTCTTCACTAAACTTCTCACTGTGTTCATCCATCTTTTCCCAAGTTTGTTGACCATTGTTATGATCTTTACCTTGAACACTTTATGGGTAGAATGCTTATCTCATTCTATCTAATTCTTCTTCTGGGGTTTTATCTTGTTCGTTCACATGTATTATTTAGATCAGTTTCATTTCCCAATCTTGGAGAAGTGGCCTTGTGTAGATGTCCTATGGGGCCCAGCATCACATTCCCTTTTGATCACCAGAGCTATATGATCTAGAGGTGCCCCCTATGTGGGCTGAATGGGTCCTTCTGTTGTGGCAGGGCTGACTACTGTGGGTGTGCTGATAGATGAGTTGGTCCCTAGCCTGGTTGGCTGCCCAGCACTGCTTATTATGAAGGCTGTCAGCTGCTGATGGGCAAGGCTGGGTCCTGGTGTGGTTGGCTCTATGGCCTGGGGAGTCCCAGGACAGCTGGCTATGGAGCCTAGGGGGCCTTGGGCCTGGTCTTTGCCCACTGGGAGGGTGGGACTAGATCCTGATGCAGCTGACTTCAGGGTTCCAGGGTCCAGAGGCTGGTGATAGCCCACTGGTGGGTAAGGCTGAGGCTTTGAAAATCCCAGGCTGGTGCTGACCTGCTGGTAGGTGGGACTGAGTCCCAGGGAGCTGGCTACATGGCCTGGGGATCCCAGGGCTGTTTGCACATTGCTGGTGGGTGATGCTGTTTCCCAGATGGGTTGGCTGTGAGGTTCAGGGATCCTGGGGCTTGTCACTCTCCACTCCTGGGCAGTGCCAGGTCCCTGGCAGCTTGGTCAGGGGTCTGGTGGATCCCAGGGCTGCTGCTGACCACCTGGTGAGGAGGGCTAAGTCTTGGTGCTAATAGTCTAGAGGGAGGATCCAAAATGGCACTTGTCAGCACCTTGTATTCATGGTAGAACAGACTCTCCAAAATGGTTGACACCAGCATCTAAGTCCCCAGGGGTGTCTCAGTGACCTATTTCTCTAGGAGGCTCTCCAAGATCAGCAAGTGGTTCTGACTCATACTCCTTTCAGATTTCTGCCTCTGTGCTGGGTCTCAGAGTGTGTGAGATTTTGTGTGCACCCTTTAAGAGCAGAGTCTCTGTTTCTTACAGCCCTCTGGCTCTCAGGTACACAAGCCCTGCTGACCTTCAAAGGCAGATGTTCTTGGGGTTCATCTTCTTAATGAAGGACCATTGGGCTGGGAAGCCAGATATGTGGCTTACATCCCTTGCTCCTTGGGGACAACCTCTGCAATTGTGATTATCCTCCCACTTGTGGGTCACCTGCCTCAGGGGTGTGAATCTTGACTATACTGGCCCTCCTACCCATCTCTGGTTCCTTCTTTATATCTTTAGTTGTAGAAGATCTTTTCTGCTAGTCTTCAGTTCACTCTTGTGGATATAGCTGCTTTGTAAATGTAATTTTGGTGTCTCCATGGGAGAAGGTGAGCTCAGGGTCTTCCTACTTGCTATATTGGGAACTCTCCTCATGTGGATATTTTTAATGACATGGTCTTAGTTTCTTTGAATTTTGTAGAGATGAATAGATCTGTGGTGAAATTGAAACACTGGGTTTCTGGAACCAAATTGCTTCTGTTCAACTCCTGCCTTTGCTACTTACCAGCACTCTAAGCCTTAATCAAGAATTTCCTTTTTATTTACGTTGTGTGGCATGTGTGTGTGTGTGTGTGTATGTAAAGATGAAAACGTTTGAATTTAGTGAATGTACTTTCTTATATACAAATACATATATTTACCTTTCTTTGTATTTAGAAACCACATAAGTTGATGTAAGTTGCTTGTTGTAAACACCATTCTAGTTTTCCTTAACCTGAACTGGAAATTTAAAAACTTTATGAAAATGCCAAGGCAACTAGTGTCTCCAAAGTGAATTTCCCTTGCTTGGATTTCAGTAAAACAGCAATATGCCAATTCTAAGTTGAATTTGTCCTTTAAGAAGAAGACAGGGGCTTCTTCCCTGGTGGCGCAGTGCTTGAGAGTCCGCCTGCCGATGCAGGAGACGCGGGTTCGTGCCCCGTTTCAGGAAGATCCCACATGCCGCGGAGCGACTGGGCCCGTGAGCCATGGCCACTGAGCCTGCGCGTCCGGAGCCTGTGCTCCGCAAATGGGAGAGGCCACAACAGTGAGAGGCCCGCATAACGCAAGGAAAA
>NW_006792268.1:42103-48975 GCF_000442215.2 Lipotes vexillifer | reverse complement strand
AAAAAAAAAAAAAAAAAAAAAAAAAAGAAGAAGAACACAAGAGTGCTAAGGAAACCTACTTGACCTAGGAGTTTAATAAAATGTTGTTAATTCCACCTCTGCAAGTCATCAGTTTGATTCAGTCTGAGGTGGCAGTTTCTCAAGATATCTGCTGTCTAATTGTTTTTTTTTGTGGTCAGTAAGTGAGGGAATCCAGGTGTTCTTAGCTGAGTAGAGATCCCTCATTTAAAATGTTCCAAAGTGCTTATATGTTCCTTTATTCCCAAAAGTCAGGAACCCTTTCTCCCAGGAATGGCTTGTCAAGTGGTAGACATGCCATCCTAGTGCTTACTCACTTGACCAGGTGGAGTTGTACCTCACACCTACCCAGCCCTTGTGCTGGCTCTGAGGAGGTGGAAAGCACCATTCACCTAGGTAGCTACCTGCATGGCTGCAGAGTGAGTAGGGGGTCTGGTAAATAATTCTTTGTTTTTATGCATACAGTTCTATCAATCCAAGCACACATGAGTATTTTCCTATGTTCTCTTCTTCCAAGGAAATGCTTTCTCCTTAATGCCAATATCACGCCATGAAGGAGATTTAGGGGGGATTTTCTTCCCAGAAGCACAGTTGCAGACAGATGTTAAAATGCACTAAACGGTCATTTTTTAAAATGAAAGGCAGCTTTTCTTACCATGATTTGTATGAGTAAAATATAGAAAAGGCATATCATTTAGCCAGAGTCACTCAGAGTCTAGGAGGTTTGAATACAAAAGAATTAAAATAAATTTGGGGCTTTAGCTTTAGAAATACCAGTTCACATAGGAATACTAATGTGATAAATTCTACAATTGTCAATTTGTGAAAACTATATTCTTATCCCATAATACAGGAGTGGGTAGCTTACTGATCATCTGTAAAACATCACTGGGAAAAGATTATGGTTTTGGATACTTATGATATTTAACCAAACATACATAACACTAATACTGATTTTTTTTTTTGGCTACATATATTGTATTGCTCATGATAAAAGTATTTAAGGGGTGGTTCATAGCAATTTGCAGTATTACATGGATATTTTCCCAGATTCAGTTCATTTGAGAGTAATTCTTTGGCAGAAAAGTGATCCTTCAGAAGTTCTTTTTGTAAATCAGTATGGCAGCAACCTATGGAAAAAAAAAAAAAAAAATCTGTGAGTCATGACTGTGCTCAGGCAAACCTAGGAAGATGACAGCTAAAAGTCCAAATCAGGCAATTATGGCTAAATTCTAAATTTGCCTGAGTTTCTCATGGAAAGGACCCAAAGCCCACTGAAGAAAAAGATGTAGCTTCTGTGGACAGGCATGCATGTAATAAAATTCCCAGAAAGGGTAGGAAAGAGGTATTCCATGTTCTGGGGTGGAATTATCAAGGAGGTAGATTTTTTTTTTTTTTTTTTTTTTAACATCTCTACTGGAGTATAATTGCTTTACAATGGTGTGTTAGTTTCAGCTTTATAACAAACTGAATCAATCAGCTATACATATACATATATCCCCATATCTCCTCCCTCTTGCATCTCCCTCCGTATCCTACCCCTCTAAGTGGTCACAAAGCACTGAGCTGATCTTTCTGTGCTATGCAGCTGCTTCCCACTAGCTATCTATTTTACGTTTGATAGTGTATATATGTCCATGCCACTCTCTCACTTCATCCCAGCTTACCATTCCCCCTCCCTGTGTCCTCAAGTCCATTCTCTACATCTGCATCTTTATTCCTGTCCTGTCCCTAGGTTCTTCAGAACCTTTTTTTTTTTTTTTAGATTCCATATATATGTGTTAGCATACAGTATTTGTTTTTCTCTTCCTGACTTACTTCGCTCTGTATGACAGACTCTAGGCCCATCCATCTCACTACAAATAACTCAGTTTAGTTTCTTTTTATGGCTGAGTAATATTCCATTGTATATATGTGCCACATCTTCTTTATCCATTCATCTGTCAATGGACTTAGGTTGCCTCCATGTCCTGGCTATTGTAAATAGTGCTGCAATGAACATTGTGGTACATGTCTCTTTTTGAATTATGGTTTTCTCAGAGTATATGCCCAGTAGTGGGATTGCTGGGCCGTATGGTAGTTCTATTTGTAGTTTTTTAAGGAACCTCCATACTGTTCTCCATAGTGGCTGTATCAATTTACATTCCCACCAACAGTGCAAGAGGGTTCCCTTTTCTCCACACCCTCTCTAGCATTTATTGTTTGTAGATTTTTTGATGATGGCCATTCTGACAGGTGTGAGATGATATCTCATTGTAGTTTTGATTTGCATTTCTCTAATGATTAATGATGTTGAGCATCCTTTCATGTGTTTGTTGGCAATCTGTATATCTTCTTTGGAGAAATATCTATTTAGGGCTTCTGCCCATTTTTGGATTGGGTTGTTTGTTTTCTTGATATTGAGTTGCATGAGCTGCTTGTAAATTTTGGAGATTAATCCTTTGTCAGTTGCTTCATTGGCTAATATTTTCTCCCATTCTGAGGGTTGTCTTTTGGTCTTGTTTATGGTTTCCTTTGCTGTGCAAAAGCTTTTAAGTTTCATGAGGTCCCATTTGTTTATTTCTGTTTTTATTTCCATTTCTCTAGGAGGTGGGTCAAAAAGGATCTTGCTGTGATTTATGTCATAAATTGCTCTGCCTATGATTTCCTCTATGGTGTTAGAGTTTTAACCCACTTTCTGATCTTAGCTCTGTTTTCACCACTAACTTCAGAGATAATGGTATCACAAATTGCAGTAGCTGTTAATAGTTTCATGTTGTAAACTGGGTTACTTTTTGGCTTGCCACACTGTTGACTTAAGATTTGATTGTCTTGGGTTTGCTGCATGAGTTAATGAACACTGGGGGTTACCTGACCCTCCTATCACAAAACAAGGGAGGGTTTTAAAGCCCACTGGTTCAACAAGATTTCAAAACATATCAGGGAAGAAATGGTGACTATCAGAGTGGTCTAGATTTGGGGGCCTGGAGTGCATTCAATTTTAGAGCATTTCTTCAAGAAAAAGAGTAAAATAAGAACATTCAAAATTAGGTAGTCAGGTATAGCACACGAGTCCTATGAACCTCAAGAAGGTTTAGCTGTCTCCAATGACCATCATTTTCCAGGAATCAGCTAGATGTGAGACACCTGAAGTGAAGTGGTACAAACCCCAATGTATGTGTGTTTTGGGCTGAAAATACAAAAGTAGATTTCCTTAGTCTAATACATACACACGCTTATCCAAAGGGAGTTTTCACAAGTATTTGTTTATTACTTTATACACCAGTATCCAAACTTTAGCTGCTGAAATGTATTAGGATTTTTAAAACATTGTTTTAAAGTGACTTACTCACTTTCGGGGTTTTCTGGCTTCAACTGACAGGTGCAGAGGCTGTCAGGATATCAACACATTTAGCTGCTGCAGACCAGGGCTGGGTGAAGGTAGTGAGGGTCCTGGATGCCAGACCTCTCTGTCCTTCTGCGTAAGCATTTCTTACCCTCTGCATGATTAAGCAAAGCTTTTAAATAAAAGAACTTCCTGGTTTTAATTAAACTAATATTCTTTTTTCCTTATGGTATGATTTAAGGTAAAGTCAGGAAAGATTACTTTACTAGAAATAACATGGTGTGGAAAACAAAATATTTAGTGACATTAAAACAGCAGGCACAAGCCACATTCCATGACATTTCAGGCTTATTAGGGTTTGAGGAACCATCTGTAAAGATCTCTCCGTGTCCCTTACTATTATGCAGTCATACATCTTGAAGATATTACCCAGAGAGGAAGGATCAGCCTTTTTATTAAAAACTATGTTTTTCTCCAGCCACATACGATTGTTGCACTTGCCAAGAGAATATGTTATCATAAAGATAGACCTCAAAGGGTGAACATTTGAATTGCAAATCCTTAAAGCAAAAACAGTGTAGATTCTGTATGAGATGTCAAACATTTTGGTGATAGGCCAATGACTTTCACTAACAAATGATTCCCAAAGGTGTTCAAGAGTAATTGTTGAGAGAAAAATAAAGATGTCCATTTAAAAATCACTTTATGCTTGAAAAAGAGATTCATGGAAAAAAATTTTAAAAATTAAAAAATTTTAAATTCTACCTTAAGACAAGTGTTTGTAAATGCAGTAAAGTGAGTAATTAGTAGCGAATTCATTTTACCTTGGATGATTAACACTTAGTAGTAAATTTCTGTCACTTAGTTGTTAGGTTAACTTGGGGTTTATATTTGCCTGAAATTTACATTACTTAAAATCTGACATGTAGACATATTTATATAATTTATAATACCATTATAGATTATTGCAATCCCACATTAATTCTTGATGGTGACCAAAGAGGTGCCTTGATCAGATATTACTTTTAGAAAACAAGCTACCAAGCTATGAGGAGCATAGTATAGCCCAGAAGGCTACAGTCTCTAGCTTCTAAATCTTGAGATTCACCACTGAGTTCACAGTGAGACCTCACTCCCTCAGGCTGCTCCAAGCTAGTAAGCATGGTGGGCTCACTGGAACAGGGCCACTGCTGCCTGATGCAGGAGTTCTATCATAGGTAATCTCTTTTTTCCAATTTTTTTATTGTGGTAAGATACATATATATATACATATATATATATGAAATCTCAAATTGCAGGGCCACATAGGTGAAGGTACAGTAGAGCTTCAAGACTGAGTTTACTGGAAGAGGATTTTGTTTTTAAAGGGAGGGATAAGTTAAATTATTCTCATTATTAGAAAAAAAAAAAAAGATGCATCCTAGTTCTATGAGGGTGAGGTGGGAATCAAAGATTTTCCTAGACCTGAGTTATTCATAAAGTTTCACCCATGATATTTAATTCTGGAGTGTGGTAGTTATCATCACTGTTACCAATATTCTAAGAATATTCTAATATTCTTCCTTCTAAAAACAGTTTCCCTCCTTTTGGGGATTAGGAACTGCATGTGACTTGCCTTGGTCAGTAAAACCTGAACAGAATTGGCATGCCACAACTCCACATCTATGTGAGAGCCTTCAACTGTCAGGGCTTATTCCACACGAAGGAGGTTTTGTCAGCTTCAGTGTCAGGAGAGCACAGTTCAGGGTATTCGCCTAGTGCACAGTGGTCTACTCCAAACGAAAAGTAAACTGTCGTTTAAGGCACTTAAATTTGGACTTTGTTGGCTACTGCTGTCTCATCAGATTTCTCCTGACTGACACGGGGGTACAGGATACTGTCGGAACAATCTTACCTGCACTAACATTTGTCTTAAACAATCCTGTCTGCATTGATATTGGCCCAAAATGACTCTTTCTGAACTGGATTCTTTACTGAACATTTCCTAAATTTTATATTTGCTTTTTAATAGCATAGTTTGATAACTGAGAGCATAGCTTTGCTATGTTACTTAGGAAAAGAGGCTTTTTAAGAAAATAAGGTAATTCTATTCAAGTACATATGATTTTGTTACTTGTCTTGACTGACTGGTAGAGAGCCAATATTTAAGTAATCAGATAGACTGCTTATCCTATTTTCATTAAAATTACTTAATTCAGGCAGGTTTTGACATGTGTTTAATAGCACACAAATCAAGATTGTCATAGACAAGAAATATTCATTTTCTGTTTTAACAGTCTAAAAAGGGCAGTGCCCTATGCAATTAATTTATGTGTAGGCATAAGTGTTCCTTAAATAGACAATATTCAGAGATGGACAGAGCCCGTAAAATGTCATATCATCCCTAAATTAATATTGTTTTTGTGATTCTTGTCAAGTAAGCACTTTGTAGTTCACATTCTGAGCTAAATACTTTATCAAACAACAGAGAGGATTAAAGGGAGTGTCTGCAGAGCAAATTATGAATAAGGTTTTAGATATTTGAAGGGAGATCAGGAAAACAATCACTGATAGATCTTAACTATGATCCTGAAACCATGTGATGCAGTGAATACAGGGTTAATTCACAAATCACAGAAGATGTGCACATTGTGGGCAGTTCAGAGCAGCTATTATTTGTTCCTGAAGGGTTGGAATTTCTTCCCAAGATAAACCTTCTTCATGTAGTAAATTACCCCAGGTTAATGGAATGGAGAGATCTGATTTCTGAATTGCTCCATTGCAATTCAATGTGACTTCTATATTTAAGTCTATTCAATTTGTATCCAAATGACTGCATCAGGCTTTGAAAAATGGATCCTACTCATTTCAGAGCTAAAACCATTATGTGACATTTACTTACATTACAAAACACATTGTTTAAGGAAAAGAATAAGGAGGGATCCAAGGTAACAGGATTACTGAACAGTGATTTTTTTTCTTGTTACTTTTCACCTTGTTTGTTTTCTCTAGTTATTGTTTTCACCAAACTATTTTGTGGCATACATTTATAGAATAGTGAAGAAAGTAATCCTTCTTTCTTCTTTTTTAACATCTTTATTAGAGTATAATTGCTTTACAATGGTGTGTTAGTTTCTGCTTTACAACAAAGTGAATCAGCTATACATATACATATGTTCCCATATCTCTTCCCTCTTGCATATCCCTCCCTCCCACCCTCCGTATCCCACCTCTCTAGGTGGTCACAAAGTACTGAGTTGATCTCCCTGTGCTATGCGGCTGCTTCCCACTAGCTATCTATTTTACATTTGGTAGTGTATATATATATATGTCCATGTCACTCTCTCACTTTGTCCCAGCTTACCCTTCCCCCTCCCCCTATCCTCAAGTCCATTCTCTAGTAGGTCTGCATCTTTATTCCCATCTTGCCCCTAGGTTCTTCTGACCAATTTTTTTTCTTTTCTTTTCTTTTTTTTAAAGACTCCATATATATGTGTTAGCATATGGTATTTGTTTTTCTCTTTCTGACTTACTTCACTCTGTATGACAG
>NW_006792268.1:34181-41880 GCF_000442215.2 Lipotes vexillifer | reverse complement strand
GCATTCCTGGGTCATATGATAGTTCTATTTGTAGTTTTTTAAGGAACCTCCATACTGTTCTCCATAGTGGCTGTATCAAATTACATTCCCACCAACAGTGCAAGAGGGTTCCCTTTTCTCCACACCCTCTCCAGCATTTATTGTTTCTAGATTTTTTTTGATGATGGCCATTCTGACTGGTGTGAGATGATATCTCATTGTAGTTTTGATTTGCATTTCTCTAATGATTAATGATGTTGAGCATTCAGAAAATATTCCTTCTTAAAGTACTGTCAAAGAAACCTGGATTGTTTTCCACAATTTTCAGTACCATAAGTGATGTATTTGTCATCATTATACTTGTGTGAGTTGATTTTATTACACGTTTATATATGTTACTTTTCAGTAGATGGAATCACTGTGGGAAATTTTCCCAGATTTGACACACCATGAGTTTGCTGAATGTCTTATTACACTTTGCAGCTCTTACAATCTGCCCATTAGATAAATTTTCAAAATCCTCATGGTAAAGAAATGGGTCCAGAAAATATATGTATAGACATTTGTGACACATTGGAGAGTCTTCAAAGAAAAGCACTTCCACTTTCTTAGCTATTTTTTTTTATAAATGTGTGTCTTGATAATTTTTTTTAATAAATTTATTTATTTATTTTTGGCTGTGTTGTGTCTTTGTTGCAGTGCACAAGCTTTTCATGGCGGTGGCTTCTCTTGTTGCGGAGCACTGGCTCTAGGCACGTGGATTTCAGTAGTTGTGACACTCAGGCTCAGTGGTTGTGGCTCACAGGCTTTAGAGCGCAGGCTCAGTACTTGTGGCTCCACAGCATGTGGGATCTTCCTAGACCAGGGCTGGAACCTGTGTTGTCTGCATTGGCAGGTGGATTCTTAACCACTATGCCACCAGTGAAGTCCACTTTCTTAGCTATTATGTATGTACACTTTACTGGTTTAGGGTATGTTGTTTTAAGGATTTTTATTGAAATAAAGGAAATATTATATAACTAGTACACTCTTCTATCAGGCTTAAAAGTTTCAAGTACATTATGCTTTTAAAACTGGCCAAATCGTAGAGTCTATTTAAATATCTTATTTTCATGGAAAACAGCATAAATAGATAAACTAAGCTTTATAAATGGAAGCAAATATCGTATTGTACCCTATACTATGAGCTGGTGGAGAAAAACATTTTTCAAGTCTCTTGCAGTAATAATATGTGAGTGAACTTATCAAAACGGATGACATACGCACTCCATGCATGAAATATATCACTCTTTCAGTGATTAAATTCCACCTCCTGGGTCACTGGGAAGGTCAGGGCATAAATCTTTCAGTAGTATACAAGTGGATGATCTTTTATTCAGTGGTGTGTAAGTGGACGAGCTTTTATTCAGTAACGTATAAGTGGACAAGCTTTTATTTCCAATCTCCTTCCTCTACCAGTTACGATTTGTCACAGGAGTCATAAAATTTGTGTCTCTTTTATTGCATGTTTACTTACTTCTGGGACAAAGCAAAGCTGTGCTCTTATATTATCACATATAAAGTCCAACCTTAGCAAAATTAGGAGTTTAACTGTAAAGTTATGGAGCTATTAAACTCTGGCTTTTCATTTCTACCTCAGTTTTTGACCAAATCAGCAGATATATAGGGATATATCTGGAGTGCAATGTAAACTCCAGGGTGGTGATACTCACACATTAAGGTTTGAGGATGACCGTCAGCTATTCCAGTCCCCACAGACAGCTCCAGTAGATGCAAAGAGCAGTGCACATGGTAGTGAAGACACATGTGTAAGAAAGATATATTTTTAAAGATATTCAAGAACTTTACTCATTTGAAAAAGAGCCCCTAAATTTATTTTCCTACCTGCATATGTATGCCTTTTTATGAAACA
Source organism: Lipotes vexillifer (assembly GCF_000442215.2). Taxonomy (NCBI): domain Eukaryota; kingdom Metazoa; phylum Chordata; class Mammalia; order Artiodactyla; family Lipotidae; genus Lipotes; species Lipotes vexillifer. Next base: position 39,989 of record NW_006792268.1, on the reverse strand, counting down.
TCATATTTCAGTAAAATATATATATATTTTTTTCCTTTCAGAGAAATAGCACATTAAAAATAAACCAACCATCATACCTGAAAAAAACAGTACAGACCTTGAAATTAGTTTTCCAGTGATAATGTTAATCCTGTTTAATCTGAAGCCCAAATGATTGGAAGGCAAAGTAGCTCAGAAATGCTTCTTTATGGAGTCAGGCTATTGCTCTTAAATACTTTGAATTATTTTCAATTGTATTACTTTAGAATATTTAGACATATCTGAAAAACCAAGGCCCAGTCATTTTTAGAGAGAATTACTTTTTCACTTGCTTTTTTGGCAATGATTATGGAGAAACTTAAAATGAATAATTTTTTCACTTCTTTTATATTTGACAAATGTGTTGCTTTTAGATTTTTTGTAATTCAATTGAAACTGGAATTGTCACAAGTTATTTTTGGAACCCACTCTTGAAAAGAATCTCAGTTCTCAATTTTAAAGCATATGGATTTTTGAATTGATTGATTACATCATAATTTATACTGTTATCCATTCTGGCAAGTAGTGGGTCACTAAGAAAATGCTATGTCTTTTAGACCCAAGAATGTTTATCATTGACATTATTTTAAATGTATTAAGAGCCAGTCGAACAGTTTCAATTTGGTATAGGAAAGCACAACATTGGAGATGAGACAAACACAAAAGATCATTTGTCATAAAATATAGCAATTTGTATTCAGAACTGAGAAAAGTGAAATCAACTACCCATTTCAAGTTGATATTTATTTGACACTTCAAAATTTATAAAATTAAAAATGTTTCAATAGAAGTTGATATATCCCTTTGGGAGATAAACTACTGGATCCTTCGACCCAGATACTCTTCTGATTTGCAGCCATGTCATTTGTACTTGAGAGTACAGATATTTAGGAAGGGGGAGAAGGGGCAGTGGTGGTTACTATGGGGATAAGATGTCATAGTGTGCCCTGATGGAAAGGAAGATGTCAGGAGGGATGCTCTTAGTTTTACACCCCATGAGTTCTCTGCAGGATTTTTTTAGTGAGCAAGTCCTCATTTTTTCACAAGACCAACCCTGCTTTTGTCATTCCTTCCTCAGTCACTGCGATGTAACAACACACTAAGGAAGGAGGAAGAACAAGAGAAGAGACTGATCATCTTGTTTGTGTTCCAAACAGGGCTTTAATAGCTGCACTTACTTGTGAAGATTGACCTGTCGCAAGGCTGACAGTCTCTACATGTTCAGAAATAAAGATGTCTGAAATGGAAAGGAAAGTAGCAGAGCAGGAGTGAGGAGATGGTGGGTGCTTTTTATTCAACATGGGATCTGACACAATCAGAGGGTTCCTAGAGGTCATAGCCCAATATTTTGGCCCCAATACATCTTCTACTTCTGACCTCTGTCAAGTGCCTTTCCATTCCTGGGTTTCTTCTCCCTTTCCTCCTCTTGACTGTCCTGACCTCTGTAGAGCAGTCAGTGGTGGGTGAGTCCAGAGACCAAGGCAAATTTTAATTTTGAAATAAATGTGTTAGTAGTGGTTTCATTTTTTTTAAATGAGAAAATAATTTTTCAACAAAGCTTTGCTCTTAAAATCACCAAAATATAAAACTAGGATAATGCATAAGTTGCTTTAAATCAACAAAATATGGCAATTGGTTCCATTGTTTGACATTTGCATTTTCTTTCTTTCTTTCTTTCTTTCTTTTTTTTGATTCATAGCTTTTCTATTTCCTTTTACCACTGTGATCCAATGATGAAGTTGCTCAGGCATTCTGAAAGATTCTGATATCCTGATAAACATCAGATTAACACAGTTAATTGTTTGAAAAGGCTCTTCATATTGACTGACCTATATTTTTGTGTAAGGTGATTACTACATATTAAAGATGGCATGTAAAAATATCAATAACCCAACTATGAGGTGCATTTTAATGACTGCAGTTAAGAAATAAGGGGTTTACAATGTTGCTCCCAGCACGTTCGTAATACACTGTGGGTTCTTGGCTAAGATTGTAAATCTCTTGTTTCTGGTTGTCTACCGGCTGTCACCCACCCAATTTTGAAAAATAAAGAGGCTAATCCTCACAAGATGTTGTGATGTTACTCATGTAATGTTACTACATCATCTCTTCCCCTGACCTGCACTTAAGTGAACACCCTAGGAATCAGAGTTAACAAAACATGTACACCTTGGCACTTAATCAACGAGGGCATATGAAGTTTCTGGGAAGATGTCAAGAGGATGAATTAGTGAGAAAACTTTTGGAAAATAGAGAATAAAATGATTGGCTTTAGGGATCACTATCTTTACATTTCCTCAACTGTGATCATACATTACAGGGCTCCCACTTGTGAGACCACCTATCATCTCCCCAAAACTCACAACTGTCACTCTAGCTTGTTGAGGTCAGCACATTTCAAATGCATTTCAAACGTACCTGAGTGGTGTGCCCAGCAGTTAGCTCCATCAGAAGTGAGTCTGTACATGGACTAAAGCTTGAGGGGAAGAGAACGTCTGAAGCATGATTATGAAACTGTATCAGGACCTTCCTTGTCTCAGGGATGGGTAATTGTGCATACATCATGACGTGTGCCACTCAGATCTGGTTTTCAACTGAGCCATCACTGCAGTCATACGTCAGTCCAGTGAAGGAGAAAGAAGGACAGTCATGTAAAAAACCATCTTTTCTGTGGCTCTACTGCCTGCTGGTCAGCCCCTCCCTCTATGGCCCCAACTTCCACAAGATGGTCTCCGTAAGATGGTTCTAGCTTTGGGGTTCTGGATACTCTCCTTCTTCCCGTTACTCTATCAGCTCTGGGAATGATAGCAGCTCTCAAGTATTTATCAACACCTGGGTTGCCTTTCATTTGGCCTCTCACTGTCCCATCTGATGTATAACAAATCCCTGCATTGAATTTCCTTGTTTGAAATTTCTGGAGTGGTTTCTGTTTTCTTGTCTGGACCCTGACAGACACAGAGAAAGTCTACTGGGACTCACATAGGTAAATTAAGTGGCAAGAGAATTGTGCTAATCACTCTGAATAACGTTGAGGCTAGAAAACCTCAAATTACAAATTGAAAAACAGTGACTGAAAACATTGATGTGCTCAAAATTCTGCAATTTGGCTAGGGCTCAGTGGGGACAACTCAACTCTGCTCCACATGGCAGCAGCTGGGTGGCCCAACCAGGGTGAGAAGTTCCATTTCCAAAATGACCTCACTCTGATGACTCACTCCTGGCTTTTGGCTAGGAGTCCAACTGAGGTTGTGGGTCAGGCCTTTGATTCTGCCCCACATGGTGTCCTCATATGGCTATGTTGGTCTTCTCCTAGTAAGACCATCTTCGTTTAGTCAAATTCTTACATAATGGCTAACTTCCCCTAGAGTACAAAAGCAGAAGGTTCCAGGGCCATTTAATTCCTGAGCTCAGAAGTCTCAGAATATGATTTACACCACTGTCTATTGTCTATTATTCAAAGTAATCACAGAGTAACCAGTTCGAGGGGAGGGGAATTTGGCTTCATCTCTACATGAGAGGTGGCAAGATAATATTACAAATGAACATGTGGGATTGGAGATATTTTTCTGCCATCTTTGTTTTTTTAATTAATTTTTATTGGAGTATAGTTGCTTTACAATGTTTTGTTAGTTCCTGCTGTACGGCAAAATGAATCAGTTATACGTATACATATATCCCCTATTTTTATCTTTGGAAACATGATCTACTACACCTGATTAGTTGGATTTCATGCATTTATTTGTCCTAGTTTCCTTACTATAGGGCAACACAGCATCAAATTCAGCTCAGCCAGGATACAGAAACTTATTCTCCAACTGTGTCCAGATTCCTTCTAATTCTTTCTTCCTTAATGCGTGTGAACATTTTTCTAACATGCCTTTCTCATATCCTTTTCTCTTTCCAGCCACCACTTGTGTTTAGTAATAATCGCCTTTTCTATCCATACATTGAAATGTCTTCTTTTCTAACTTAACATGCATCTGTAATATTGTGTCCCCTCTCAGTTGTAGAGACTTCTCTTTCCTCATCCTTCTTGATTCTTTCTTCCCATACCTTTTTCCTGAGGTTAACAAAACTTCTCCCTTCCTGATTCATGTCTCAATTATATACCTTTTAAAGGAAGATTCCTTCTTTATACTATATAAATACCTTATTGAATCCAAAGTCAAATATTGTGTTGTTTTGGGTGTAGGGGAAGTTATGAGCCAAGGTTTCTATTATATTATATTATAGCATTATTTAATGAAGCTAAAAGAAGTCATCAATTAGAATGTTTTGCAAACACCATCAAAATGTCCTCAGGCTGAATCATAATCCCAAGACTGCAACCAGGTTCATCAACTCATCTTGATAAAGAGAATCATGGTATCTACCTATATCCAAGCTCCCTCAAATATTTCCCACAAAAAAATGTGTTCATTATTGTATAACAACCATAATTGGAAAGAAAATATATACACACAGTGATTCCTTACTCTGTGTTAGGAATGGCTTTGTCTGTTGGCACTCAGAGTTTCCAAATTCCTTTGGTTCATAGTAAACTGTAGTACCTCAGTTATTTGTTCACGCAACTCCTAGGCCAAAATAAATGTCTACAATTCAGTTAATTCTGTAGTTAAATCCAAACAACTTCGTTACTTTGCATTGAGAAAAATATATATATATAAAGGCTTCGTTGAAACTTGAGAAGGAATGACCAAATGTCAAGAAAACAAAATGGAAGAGAATAAACTAGATCTGTTAAAATTTTGGAGTGGCAGATCAGGATATGCTTAACAAATTACGGCAAGGAAAGGAGGAAGAAAACAGATCTATGCTTGGCCCTAGGGAGAGCATATGTCAGGTAAGATGCGGAATACTTGCATCACGTCTCATAGGCCACCACATAGAGTTTGTATGTGATGTGGCAGAGACAGATGTATGAGTAAATAACACAGTATATGTTGTCCATGGCCTCAGAGAGACCTTCACCCCAGAGAGACCTTATGAGACGTAAAAGATGAAGAGACTAGGAGCCTTGGGAGAGATTTCACAGAGGAGATGAAATTCATTCGGGTCTTTAGGAGTTCTTAGGGTGATGTAAGGGAAAATGGTAGCGGTTATCCGGACAATTGCAACAGCACCTGCAAAGCAAGGGGTGGCAAGAGCATTGCTTGGTTAAGAAGTGGTGGAAATTGTGTGTGCTGGGAGTGTGGGGTGGATGGACTGGAGAGGTGGGAACAGAGATTGAGGCTTGCACATCTGATGGTCTTGAATGAGAAGTATCCCCCCCGGGCACTCTGGTAAAGAAAAATATGACAGCAACAAAGTTTAAGTCAGGGATCAGTCACCAACAGTCCAGCTTGGACTGAGATTGGAGGGAAATGGGGTGACGGACTGAGTTGACATGACATACCCCCAGGTTCCAATGAGTGCAGCAACACGATGATGAGAGATGTTCTGGGTCTGACTCCTCAGATGCTTCACTCAGAGATAACTGGACACTTTAGGGGCACTTGATACTGACACAAAAATCATGTGGAGACAATCCCCTCAAACCCCTAATGCCTGGAGAGAGGTGGGGCAGGGGAAACAGAGGGAAAAGCAAACCAAGTAAGAGGTAAAGGATGCTTGTGCTTGTGCTTTCAAGGTACAGAACAACCATAGGTGTGCCTAATCCATGGAATATGCTTGCTCATCTCAAAAGTAATTTTTCCCTTTTGAGGAATTATTTTAAACTGCTCAGGTACCTGAACATCATAAATAAATTCCAACCAATGTTCCTTTTCAGATTGATTGCTCTGACTGAGT
>NW_006792268.1:2437-34171 GCF_000442215.2 Lipotes vexillifer | reverse complement strand
AGGGAAACAAATCTAATGATTTGTAACATTCCTCCAGGCTGCTGGGCACTGTACTGCTTCTCCTGGAAACTGTCACAATTTTATTTACTTGGGATGGTGAGTACTTTCCCTCCCAAAGAATGAAGCTATCAGTTCATGATTCTAGGCTGAATGGAGCCTAATTTCTAATGTAAATATGAACTTGGCAGAAAGATGGCAGTTGTTCTCCAGGTGCCACTGCTGGAGTTGGTCCTCAAGCACCTGAAATGGGAATTCCCTGGTGGTGTAGTGGTTAGGACTCCGCATTCTCATGGTCGAGGTCCCGGGTTCAATCGCTGGTTGGGGAACTAAAATCCCACAATCTGCGTGGCATGGCAAAAAATTTAAAAAACACCCTGAAAGTCAAGCACCTGAAATTGATGAGTATTCCCTCCTTTGTCTATGGGAAAAAATACTGAGGAAAACTTTCTCAAACACCACTTTGTCCCTAATTCCCTTCTGCCTACAGGAGCTTACTAACATGAACCCAGGCACCTGTGATTCTTAGAACTTGGTACCATTGGCTTTTCACCTATGAAGGACTGTGCTGGTGGTTGGGCAGCTGTGAAGGCCCCCAGCTGGGCTGCCCCAGTCCAATGCTAACTGAGACTGGTTGGCTAAATTCTGGAATTCAGTGAATAGTCTCCTTTGACTCTCAAACTAACTGACACCTCCAATTTCACATTTATTTGGAATAAAGGTCATGCCGTTTGTTTTATTTTTCAATTTGTTGAGGACCTCAGTGGGGTTGTAGAGTGCTATTTTAGGTACCCATTGGATATCCCGACTTAGGGGTTTTGGATAATGTAAGATTGAATCATCTGATCCATCTATCACTGAGCATTTTTAATGTCTCTTTTAGAGCAAGGTTATTTTGGCCTCCAAGTGCTTAGGTTTTTTCAGGATCAAGGGTGTGGGAACTATAATTTACATATATCAGAAAACTCTCTGGGCTGCTTTTAAGGCTAATTCACATTTAGAGTGAACCGTAAGGTAGCAATTCTTTCTGGAAGAATCAATTCTGAAAGATATGTGCAACTCTGTCATGATGTCTCTGGGTCATCCCTACTTTTAGGGTTTCTCACAGATGTACCCCCAAGGACTAGATAAATGGATTGGTCATCGTTGGGTTCAGGTGTGTGTGGGGTCCCATATGCCATCCCCAACAAGATCCCCCTCTGTGTAATTGTAAACCGTGCATTCTGTTCATCCCAGTATTTCAGAATTAATCCCTGCCTCATTGAAATTCAAAACAGGTGACAGCAGCACATGTGGGAAGAAGGGAGAAATATTAATGATCCTAAGAAAGGGAGGTCACAGCATAACCTTTTTTAAAAAATTTTTTGGAGTATAGTTGATTTACAATGTTGTGTAAGTTTCAGGTCTACAGCAAAGTGAATCAGTTATATATATATATATATATATATATATATATATATATATCCATTCTTTTTCAGATTCTTTTCCCATATACACCATTACAGAGTACTGAGTAGAATTACCTGTGCTATATACTAGGTCCTTATTAATTATCTATTTTATATTTCATAGTGTGTATGTTAATCCCAATCTCCTAATTTATCACTTCCCCCCCACATTTCCCATTTTGTAACCATAAGTTTAATTTCAAGATCTGTGAATCTGTTTCTGTTTTGTAAATAAGTTCATTTGTATCATTTTTTATTAGATTCCACATATAAGAGTATCATATGATATTTGTCTTTGTCTGATTTACTTCACTTAATATGAGAATCTCTGGGTCCATTCATGTAGCTGAAAATGGCATTCTTTTGTATTTTTTATGGCCAAGTAATAGTCCATTGCATATATGTGCCAAGTCTTTTTTATCCATTCCTCTGCTGATGGACATTTAGGTTGTTTCCATGTCCTGGCTATTGTAAATAGTGCTGCCATGAACATTGGGGTGCATGTATCTCTTCGAATTATGGTTTTCTCTGGATATATACCCAGAAGTGGGATTACTAGACCATATGGTAGTTCTATTTTTAGTTTTTTAAGGAACCTCCATACTGTTCTCCATAGTGGCTGTACCAATTTACATTCCCACCAACAGTGCAAGAGGGTTCCCTTTTCTCCACACCCTCTCTAGCATTTATTGTTTGTAGATTTTTTGATGATGGCCATTCTGACAGGTGTGAGGTGGTACCTCATTGTAGTTTTGATTTGCATTTCTCTAATAATTAGTGATGTTGAACATCTTTTCATGTGCTTTTTGGTCATCTGTATGTCTTCTTTGGAGGAATGTCTATTGAGATCTTCCACCCATATTTTGGATTGTGTTGTTTGTTTTTTGATATTTAGCTGCATGAGCTGTTTGTATATTTTGGAGATTAATCCCTTTTTGGTCGCATCATTTGATGAAGAAAAAGTCAGTGTTAGCCATGATGGCATGACAATGATTTATTTGTTGATACGTTGTTAACACCATTTTAACTCCAAAAATATAGACTAATGAATAACTTCACATAGATGGGGTTTTCAAGGGTGATCCCAGAATTTGGGGGCTTCTAGGTGAGATAAAGTTCACCTTGGAAACTGAAATAAGTAGAAATCTACACTCAATAAGGGCTGCCAACCAATGGTAGAAAGGACTTGTCCTGAGAATTGGTTTTCACTGTGCTCCCAACCAGGCTAGAGTGTTTGTAATGAGAAAGACAAGATGATTTTTTAAAGATCTATAATATTCTTAATGACATGATATATTGCAATAATTATTTTCTTGTCCAAAAGTGAGAATGGGAAAAGTTTGAATAGATTCTAGGGCATAAGAAAGACAGTGTTGAAGAATTTGTCAGTTTACCCAGTCCTCTCCAGGGAAAGTGTGCTTTAAATCTAGAGCATTCCTACCCATTTTCCGGACAGATAACCATCTGTAGTGTTTTTATGGATTGAGGGAAATCTCCCTTATAAAACATTCAGATCCCACCATTCTAACTAGTTCTGCTCACTCAGCAACCTTCTAGGTTACATTGTGGTCCCTTGTGTGAACTTACATAACTGAAGTGGGTGCTCTAAGAAAAGTCATGGTACTGGTAATAGCACCACTGTTAACCCCATTACAGGTGACTCAATTGTCACTCTAGTTTCTCTCTACACCTTGAAAATGTATTAGGTTGAAATACTTTCTAGTGGAACTGCAGTTTTCTGGAGACCACACAAGTCCTTGGCATCAGACAGCTTTGCCTGATTTGGCAGGTGGGCTTCCTTCTTTAGCACCTCTCGACCTGCAGACCTTCCTTTGTGCATTAACATGGTCTTTTTGGGTTTTCCTATCAACATCATATGCCTTTTTCATAGTAGCAGTTTTCAACACTCTTTTGGTGATGGAAGCCTGTCCCAGCAGAGCAGTTTGTCTAGTAGCAGCCACCTGGGAAGAAGAAAGCCTTGGGTCTACTTTGGGAATTAAGGGAAAACCAGCACTCACAGCCCTATCGTTGAGTGTTTCTCCTGCCCTGCAGTCCAGGCCCTTTAGGAACAGTCTGCACCCACACGGGAGACATGTGACAGGTCAGATTTGATGAAGCAGCCAGTTTTCCTTTTCTGCCTTGTTGGCTATGGCACGTGGTGGCTGGTCCATGTCTGGGGCTCACCTACAGCCAGCTTCCAGTGCACAGAGTCATGGCCTCTGTGCTCCTCTAAGGCTGGTCCCGACTCACTGGCCAGGACTTGGTTCCAGCCTTTTTGATCAGAAGTTCTGGGTTCTGCCTCACACTTCTCCACCTCCAGCTCCTTTTGGTCTTAGATTTCCAAGTCACAAAAGTAAATCATTTTGATGCAAATTTACCAACTGCATTTCAGCTTAACCTGCTTTCAGGTAGCCACTTCATAGGCTGTGAAACTTCACATTCTTTCCATCCCTGTGAGTCCCTCTCCCAGGCAAGTGCCCAGGGTGGGACAAGCTCTCTGAGCCTAGCCACGTGGGTTGGTGGACTGTCTTTCTGCTTTCCCCAGTTCTTCAGGCCACTCCTTGACTCTCTGTCACCTAGTTTTCTCCCTGAGCTCTCTTTAATTTTCATGCTAACTGAACTGTATGCCCCCTTTTTCCCATAAAAAGAAACATGAGTCCATCCAGAAGGGAAAGTCTTGAAGTATTATTTTTTTCAGAGAATGTTATGATATTAAAGCTGTTTGGACTGTCATGAAGGTGTTCATTGAGTTTTGGACTTTGTGTATATTCCTAGATATGAAATTAAAAGTTCAAATATTCTTCCACTTAACATACTTGGGAACTAACGCCTCTCTAAATAGATATGGATGCTTATACTTGTGTCTTTTTACAATTAAAAAAAATACTTTTTTCTTATTGCAAGGTGAAGGAAACTGTTCAAGTCAGAACATCAGGAAATAATTTCTATAATGTGTGGATTTTCTAAGACTATAAAGGTAAAAAGAAAATCCTTAATAGGACAAAATATCTAACTCTAATAATGTAGTACTATAGATTTCAGTGAAAATAACTGCTTAAGGGTCAAGAGGGGAAAGCTGGTAGGGCAATATTTTAAAGAGTGACAGCCAGAAAGATTATTTTCTTATTTCATTAAATAATGTGGCAAACACATTACATTACGCCTCAACAGTAACTTGGAAAGTTCTCCACCTGCATTCACTTGCATTTACATGAAAACTATATGAAACAAAACTGGAAAAGCCAACTTCAAGAACCAGCTACCCTAGAATACTCACCTCTGGACCAGCCCCAAAAACGTTGGCACAAGTGAAGGAAACTTCCTGGAAAATTCTATTCTCTACTTCTACTATGCATGAATTCTCTTCTCAGTTTTTGGATGTCTGATGAAACACTAACCTTGAGTCTGTAGACCCCCCATTAAGTTGTGTGAGTGTATAGTTTTAATGTAGTCTCGGATTACTTTGCAGGAGAATGGAAATGTGTCTATTGAGGGATTTTTTCATGTCTTTGGGGCCTGATAGTTTAAATATTCTTTGGAGTGGAAGGTTTTGTGATTGCTTTTGGACAGCCCTTGGGCAGGAGAGTCCGCAATCAATAATGTGCTAAGGAGGTAGGGGTGTAAACCTGGGACAGACAGCAAAGTTTAGTAGATGGATTAGAGAATGCAGCTTCTGCCAGAAGCTCCTCTGGTGATTTTTCTTTTCAGCCTTCATTCCTTGACAATTAATTAATCAACTAATATGCATTTATTAAGCTCCTGTTATTAAATATCTATTATATTTCTATCTGTGTGTGAAGTTCCATAGAGAACAGAAGATACATTGATGAAAGATATAATGATGATTACAAAATAATCACTGCCTCTTTTTATTAATTACCTCCCATGTGCTATGAAGTGTTCTGGTGCTTCACACATGTCATTTGTGGTTCTCATGGAGAGCCTACACAGTGGTAATGCCAGCCCCATTTTAAATATGAAGAAGTCAAATCTCAAAGTCGTTAAACTTACCCAAAGCCTTTAAATAAATAGTGAGTGAATGAAACAATATCACTATGATATTAATTATGATGATGATGTTATAGTCATCCCTCCGCATCCATGGGAGATTGGTTCCAGGACCCCTGTGTATATCAAAATCCGAGGATGCTCAAGTCCCTTATGTAAAAATGGTATAGTATTTGCATATAGCCTACACATATCCTCCTGTATACTTTAAATCATCTCTAGGTTACTCATAATACCTAAAACAATATAAATGCTATGTAAATACAGTTGACCCTTGAACAACATAGATTTGAACTGTGCGGGTCCATTTACATGTGAATTTTTTTCACTGAATACATACTACAGTACTATACAATCTGCAGTTAGTTGAATCTGTGGATGTAGAACCCTGGATACAGAGGGCTCACTGTAAAGTTATACTGAGATTTTTGACTGTGCAGCGGTTGGGGTCCCTAAACCCCTTAAATTCCTTATTGTTCAAGGGTCAATGGAAGTTGTAAATACAGTGTAAATGTCATGTAAATAGTTGCCAGTGAGTAGCAAATTCAAGTTTTGCCTTTTGGAAATTTCTGGAATTTAAAAAAATTGTCGATCTGCAATTGGTTGAATCTGAAGATCTGGAACATGTGGACATGGAGGGCTGACTGTAATTATCATCAGGTAGGTAGTAAGGGCATTTCATATGCAAGACAGACCTTATCCTATTAAGAGCTTAGAAAAATTAAAGTGTAAGATTCAAACTTTGTCCTCCAGGGAACCAAACTCATCATCAGTTGGGGTTACAAAATATGCATATTCTCAGACCCCATCCTCAATTTAATAATGATACCACCAATCTTTGCCCCAACTTGAGGGGCCCATGAGAATATAAGGAGACAGGGATGACCCTAAAAGGATAACTACGTGGGGAATCACATGGAATGGTTAAAAGAGCTTTGCCCAAGCACACAGCCTTCTGCTCCAGACTCTGTTCTTGAATATGGGACAGAATGTGGGTTCTTAGGTAAGGACTTTCATTTCTATGAGCCTCAGTTTCCCTGCCTGTAAATGGGAGAGGTGCAGGCCTACCTGCCTCCAAAATTTGAAAGACTCAATGATATAGGATATGTTCTAAGGCTGTAGATGATAGACCTGCTGTGTACACTGTTGACAGAAGTTCTAGGACCATCTGATGTTCAAATGTGTCATTTAGAGGAAAGCCAACTGGGTTGACCTTCTGGTTTTTGAGCTCTCTCTCTTGCTGGTACCCAAGGACATCAGGCTGTGAAGGACTAACTCATGCCCATTAAACAAACATCCTCAGTGGACAGCAGAGTGCCTACTCATGCCTGTCAGTATCACATAAGCCCTGTGCAGATTGGAAATTGTATCATCATCGTCTTTCAGCATGTTTTCTCTCTTGTCAGTCTGCATGAAAATCAATATCATACTCAAAAGCTATTCACTGATACAATATAAGGTCAAAATATTCAAAGTTCATTATACTTTAATACTTATTTGAGAATAAGTGTGTCAATTGAGTTGAAATTAGAATAAAGAGACTTAATTGTCTTAAGTGGTTCAATTTTCCAGGCCAGAATGGAATGGTTTTACCATTGGAACCTAAATTTAGAAATTTTCATCTACATGAGGAATGGTCTTGGTAGTGACATTAGATCCTCAAAAGTCTGATGGCTGTTTTTCTCCTAAACTGAATAAGAATGTCCAATTTTTAGCTCTGGAATTCTGCCTTTTTTTCCTGTGTTATTATGACAGCTCTACTTTTCTGAGTTATTGATTTAAAAAAAAAAAAACACTTTAGACAGCACTCTGTTTTACGAAACTTACCAGAAGTATAAACTCTGCCAAGATATTTATCCTCTTAAACTCAATCTCCCAACTTGTAGAAAGGGGGAAAAAATGTCTAATTTATATCATTGTTATGAAAATAAATGAGATAATACATGAAAATCATTAAATACCACTTTCGGAACGTATACAATGCAATAATCAGTAGATATTAGCTTTGGATGGGAAAATTAGTTTTCAGTTAATTGCCATCAGATGCACCCTTTACTGTACATAACAGTTTCTGAATTCTTTCTCTTGTAGAGAATTGGCTCTATCTTAATTCTACCAATTTCAACAAGGCCAGCTATATTATGTAGTCACTTTTTTAAAAAGCCTAATCTACTTTTAGTGACCCTAAACTATTTAGAAAGTTCCTGAGTTATAAACTATTCCTGGTTTTGAAGATTTTTTTTAGACTAACTAATGGAATGGTATTCACCCTTAGGAGTTCTTGGCAAATACATATGCCACACACATAGCTAAAACATGAAAAACGACATGAGATTTTTCATGAGGTTTAAGTCTCCAAACAAAATTTAAACCAACTCTAAACTTGACTTTAAACATGTTCTTTTCATATTGGAAATAGTTGTCAACCCCTTTAGGGAAAAAATTAAATGAAGTCTTTGAGTTCCATCATCTCTTTCTATATCTACCTTGAGGATGAAAGTGACAAAAACCCTAATCAAAACTTTGTATCTTGGCTATAGCTTGGGGATAGAAATTATGAATACTGACAGTAAGACAGCCTTCAGTCAAAGTTCTCTCTCATATGTTTAGTCAGGCACAAGGTCTCACTTGAATAGAATTAGATTCAGAGAGTAACTGGACTTTCAGTGCTATTTGGGAATAAAATCCAAGTTGATTGTACAATGGTACAAATGTACATGATTACACAGATGCAAACCATTTTACAAATGACTTTTCAATGACACCTCTTTTGTCTAAAATTTCTATACACTCCAGAGTAATTTGCTTGAGCTATGTGACTCGTTTGTTATGCTGAAAAAGCTTTTAAAAGTCTTTGAAATATTCTGTAACTATTCCAGTGAAGCCAGGGAGTTATCCCCTTTCACTCAGTACCCCTGTTCCACCCAGAAATGGAATCCTCTTGTTGCTGTTGGTAATGACAGTGCCATTCCATGCTGAATGGGGAATATCAACAGGATGTCTTTTCGCTATTTGTCATGTGAAGTAAAGAATGTTAACTAAATAATTAACTTGATAAATAAAAGTTGCTCGCTTCAGTCTTTGCCTTCCAGAGGCTCAAACTACCTCTATCAGCACCATCTGGAGTGATGAGAAAATCTTCTTATTCTCCAGTCCCATCCTGGTTCTAATAATGGAAAGGTGTACCTGACGGTTTAGGTTGGTTACTTAGAAGAAAGCTACCCAAGCTGCCCCTCTCCTTTTTGAGCCCTTGACTTCTCCCTTTCCAGTGCTCAAGGAGCTCAGACTCTGAGAAACTGACTCAACCTCATTAAATATACACAAGAGCAGGTGGACAGTAATCTGAACATTCTTGCTGCAATGGATTTAGCATTTATTTATTTTTATTCTTTGCTAACTCTCTTTTTTTTAAATTTTGTAATAAACTCTTCTGATGTCACCTTGCTTAAAAATTGAAAGTACATGCTCAATAAGAAATTCAATATTGAATATCTATATCTCAAGAAAACTGATAATAAACATAATTTGCACAAAACATTTTCTCATCCACCATGGGAGCTTGTGATATTCCTGACCATATGAAACCCGGAAGATGCAAATCTGCTGAAGATGCAGCAACATCTACTCTAATGTCCATAAGTGTTTTAAGAAAGTTGTGTCCAAAGAAACATGAGTGTGACAGGTACAGCTGGATTGGTTGGGTTTACACACGGGTCTTCAGATTATAACTTTGTTTTAGGTCACGAGTTATTCTTTAAACTAGTTCTTTTGATTTTGATCTCAAATTTCCTTTTACATGGAAAAAAGTAAAACACGGTAGTTGATGTTGGCTCCGATAGTAGAAGAACATTCCAAAGCATTGATGATGTCGGTTTAATATCAGTGTTATCAGAGTTTTCAAACAAAAAGTCAGATACTTCTAATAATGAAGAACTTTTTTCATCTAATGCATTAATTCAGAGTAAAATTTGCTAGATTGAGCACAAAGTAACTCCTGACTCTATGAATCAACCCTTCCCAACTGCACCTCCTCAAGTTAACCAGTTAGTGGTTAGATTTGGTATGGGTTTCTTTAAGAATATTAGTTACAGAAATGTAAACACCCTTTCAATTTCCCTGTATTTTCTTAATGCATCTAGGCAATGTAATGAAAAGAGATTTTAGTGATTTGGTTACACTCTGATATTCTCTATTTAGAGAATGAAATATTAATGGAATCTCATAAAGATAAATAAAGGAAAACTTCATATAAGGAGTTCTTTTTAGTTACTTACCAAAGTTCTTCCAGATAATCGCTTGGGGAATGTTGATAAAGAACCTTAGGCTACAAGAACAAAAGTATGGACACCAAACAGGGAAAGTGGGGAGGTGGGGAGTGGGGGGCTATGAAGTGGGAGATTGGGATTGACATACATACACTAATATGTATAAAATAGAACCTGCTGTATAAAAAAATACATAAATAAAATAAAATTTAAAAAAAAGAACCTTAGATAACAGATAAGAATCAGAGAAAACAGGGATTGATACTCTTGTGCAAAGGGAAGATATAATGCAATCATTTCTGATATGACTGAGGTTTATCTATTTTCTTATTTATTTTTAAGTCATGATAACATACTAAGCATATACTAAAATCCAAAATTTCCCCTTTCATTGATGTTCCTAGAATTATTTTTCTTCTGAGCAAACCATTATTTTAGGGTTGATGTGTGCTGTCCAGATGCACGTTTATGCAGTTAACATACATATAAAGCAAGCATACACATATATAGATATATAGTTTGCTTGTTCATAACATTAATGGAATCACAGTATACATTTTTTTCTTGCCATGCATTTATTACTGAAAATATCTTGGGATTATTTTTATATCACAACATATATATTTATTCTTTTTTTCTTTCTAACCACTGCAGGTCATGCGTTGATGGGCAGTTAGGTTGTTTCCAATTATTCTGTTGTTTCCAGTGAAGCTTCCACACCCATTCTTACCATGTTCTTTTTGCATACAAGTGACCATTTCTGTAGGAGGGATGTGCATTTTAGATTTAACAGATAGAGATAGATAAACTTGTTCAAAAATCTATACCAACTTGGACTTGCACAAGTGAAGCACAAACCCACCACATGCACCACTCCCTCACCGGCACTTTGGATCTTAGCAATCTCTGCCAATCTGAAGGGAATTGTGTGCTATTTGTTTAACTTGCATTTTCTTAATTTTTTTAATATTAACCACTGAATATGTTTTGCATACTTTTCTATTGTTATCCTTTTTTTATTTATTTGTAAGAACTTATTGTATATGAGTTCATCACTTGTATTTTGATTCTTTTGTTGTATATTTTGGCATATAGAGGATTTTATGGGAGGTCACACTGGTCAATAAATTTTGTTTGGCTTCTAAGTTTTGTGTAGTAAGAAGAACCTTCCTAAACTAAATTAGGCAGTCCATTATTTCCGGCTATTCATTATACATGTATTTACATATACATGTACATATTATATATTTTACATATATATGTATATATTATATATATATATATTTATATATATGTATTATTTTATTTACATGTCAATACACTTTGAATTTATTTTTACTGTTAGGTTTTTTGTCTTAAAGAAACAATTCTAACTTTGAGTAGAAAATGAACTTCTATATTATCTTCCAATACATTTATTATTTTTATTTATATTTTTAATTCATATAAATTCATTATGGTTCCTGATGTGTACCTTGTTGTTTATCAATTTGGTAGTTTTTTTTTTCTTTTAATACCTTTATTGGAGTATAATTGCATTACAGTGATGTGTTAGTTTCTGCTTTATAACAAATTAGTCAGCGATACATATACATATATCCCCATATCTGCTCCCTCTTGCGTCTCCCTCACACCCTCCCTAACCCATTCCTCTAGGTGGTCACAAAGCACCGAGCTGATCTCCCTGTGCTATGCAACTGCTTCCCACTATCTATTTTACATTTGGTAGTGTATATATGCCCATGCCACTCTCTCACTTCGTACCAGCTTACCCTTCCCCGACCCCGTGTCCTCAACTCCATTCTCTACATTTGCATCTTTATTCCTGTCCTGCCCCTAGGATCTTCAGAACCATTTCTTTAAGATTCCATATATATGTGTTAACATAAGGTATTTGGGTTTTTTTTCTGACTTACTTCACTCGTTATGATAGACTCTAGGTCCATCCACCTACCTACATATAACTCAATTTCGTTTCTTTTTATGGCTAAGCAATGTTGCATTGTATATATGTGCCACATCTTCTTTATGCATTCGTCCATCAATGGACACTTAGGTTGCTTCCATGTCCTGGCTATTGTAAATAGTGCTGCAATGAACATTGTGGCACATGACACTTTTTGAATTATGGTTTTCTCAGGGTATATGCCCAGTAGTGAGATTGCTGGGTTGTATGATAGTTTTATTTTTAGTTTTTTAAGAAACATCCATAATGTTCTCCATAGTGGCTGTATCAATTTACATTCCCACCAACAATGCAAGAGGGTTCCCTTTTCTCCACACCCTCTCCAGCATTTACTGTTTGTAGATTTTTTGATGATGGCCATTCTGACCAGTGTGAGATGATGCCTCATTGTAGTTTTGATTTGCATTTCTCTAATGATTAGTGATGTTAAGCATCCTTTCATGTGTTTATTGGCAATCTGTATATCTTCTTTGGAGAAATGTCTATTTAGGTCTTCTGCCCAGTTTTGGATTGGATTTGATTTTTGGTATTGAGCTGCATGAGCTGCTTGTAAATTTTGGAGATTAATCCTTTGTCAGTTGCTTCATTTGCAAATACTTTCTCCCATTCTGAGGGTTGTGTTTTCATCTTGTTTATGTTTTCCTTTCTGTGCAAAAGATTTTAAGTTTTATGAGGTCCCATTTGTTTATTTTTGTTTTTATTTCCATTTCTCTAGGAGGTGGGTCAAAAAGGATCTTGCTGTGATTTATGTCATAGAGTGTTCTGCCTATGTTTTCCTCTAAGAGTTTTACAGTGTCTGGCCTTACATTTAGGTCTTTAATCCACTTTGAATTTATTTTTGTACAGGGTGTTAGGGAGTGTTCTAATTTCATTCTTTTACATGTAGCTGTCCAGTTTTCGCAGCACCGCTTATTGAAGACACTGTCTTTTCTCCATTGTATATTCTTGTCTCCTTTATCACAAATAAGGTGACCATATGTGTGTGGGTTTATCTCTGGGGTTTCTATCCTGTTCCATTGATCTATATTTCCATTTTTGTGCCAGTACCATACCATCTTGATTAATGTAGCTTTGTAGTATAGTCTGAGGTCCAGGACCCTGATTCCTCCAGCTCTGTTTTTCTTTCTCAAGATTGCTTTGGCTATTTGGGGTCTTTTGTGTTTCCATACAAATTGGGAAAATTTTTTTCTAGTTCTGTGGAAAATACCATGGATAGTTTGATAGGGCTTGCATTGAATCTGTAGATTGCTTTTGGTAGTATAGTCACTTTCACAGTGTTGATTCTTCCAATCCAAGAACTTCCAATCCAATGGTATAACTCTCCATCTGTTTGTGTCATCTTTAATTTCTTTCATCAGTGTCTTAAAGTTTTCTGCATACAGGTCTTTTGTCTCCTTAAGTAGGTATATTCCTACGCATTTTTTTTTTTCATTGCAATGGTAAATGGGAGTGTTTCCTTAATTTCTCTTTCAGATTTTTCATCATTAGTGTTAGGAATGCAAGAGATTTTTGTGCATTAATTTTGTATCCTGGTACTTTACCAAATTCCTTGATTGGTTCTCATAGTTTTCTGGTAGTATTTTTAGGATACTCTGTGTATAGTATCATGTCATCTGCAAACAGTGACAGCTTTATTTATTCTTTTCTAGTTTAATATCCTTTTATTTCTTTATCTTCTCTGATTTCTGTGGCTAAAACTTCCAAAACTATGTTGAATAAGAGTGGTGAGAATAGACAACCTTGTCTTGTTCCTGATCTTAGAGGAAATGGTTTCAGTTTTTCACCATTGAGAACAGCGCTGGCTGTGGGTTTCTCATATATGGCCTTAATTATGCTGAGGTAAGTTCCCTCTATACCTATTTTCTGGAGGGTTTTTATCATAAATGGGTTTTAAATTTTGTTAAAAGGTTTTTCTGCTTCTATTGAGATTATCATATGGTTTTTCTCCTTCAGTTTGTAAATATGGTGTATCACATTGATTTATTTGCCTATATTGAAGAATTCTTGCATTCCTGGGATAAACCCCACTTGATCATGATGTATGATCTTTTAATGTGCTGTTGGATTCTGTTTGCTAGTATTTTCTTGAGGATTTTTGCATCTATGTTCATCAGTGATATTGGCCTGTAGTTTTCTTTTTTTGTAACATCTGTGTCTGGTTATGGTATCAGGGTGATGGTGGCCTCGTAGAATGAGTTTGGGAGTGTTCCTCCCTCTGCTATATTTTGGAAGAGTTTGAGAAGGATAGGTGTTAGCTCTTCTCTAAATGCTTGATATAATTCTCCTGTGAAGCCATGTGGTCCTGGGCTTTTGTTTATTGGAAGATTTTTAATCACAGTCTCAATTACAGTGCTTGTGATTTGTCTGTTTATATTTTCTATTTTTTCCTGGTTCAGTCTCAGAAGGTTATGTTTTTCTAAGAATTTGTCCATTTCTTCCTGGTTGTCCATTTTACTGGCATATAGTTGCTTGTAGTAATCTCTCACAGTCCTTTGTATTTCTGCAGTGTCAGTTGTTACTTCTCCTTTTTCATTTCTACTTCTATTGATTTGAGTCTTCTCCCTTTTTTTTTTTGATAAGTCTGACTGATGGTTTATCAATTTTGTTGATCTTCTCAAAGAACCACTTTTTAGTTTTATTGATCTTTGCTATTGTTTCCTTCATTTCTTTTTCCTTCATTTCTGATCTGAACTTTATGATTTCTTTCTGCTAACTTTGGACTTTTTTGTCCTTCTTTCTCTAATTACTTTAGGTGCAAGGTTAGGTTGTTTATTTAAGATGTTTCTTGTTTCTTGAGGTAGTATTGTTTTGCTATAAACTTACCTCTTAGAACTGCTTTTGTTGCATCCCATAGGTTTTGGGTAGTCGTGTTTTCACTGTAATTTTTTTCTAGGTAGTTTTTTATTTCCTCTTTGATTTCTTCAGTGATCTCTTGCTTATTAAGTAGTGTATTGTTTAGCCTCCATGTGTTTGTATTTTTTACAGAATTTTTCCTGTAATTGGTATCTGGTTTCATAGCGTTGTGATCGTAAGAGGCACTTGATATGATTTAAATGTTCTTAAATATACCAAGGCTTGATTTGTGACCCAAGATATGATCTATCCTGGAGAATGTTCCATGAGCACTTGAGAAGAAAGCATATTCTGTTGTTTTGGGATGGAATGTCCTATAAATATCAGTTAAGTCCATCTTGTTTAATGTGTCATTTAAAGCTTGTGTTTCCTTATTTATTTTCATTTTGGATGACCTGTCCATTGGTGAAACTGGGCTTTTAAAGTCCCGTACTCTTATTGTGTTACTGTCGATTTCCCCTTTTGTGGATGCTAGCATTTGCCTTATATATTGAGGTGCTGCTATGTTGGGTGCATAAATATTTACAATTTTTATATCCTCTTCTTGGATTGATCCCTTGATCATTATGTAGTGTCCTTCTTTGTGTCTTGTAATAGTCTTTATTTGAAAGTCTATTTTGTCTGATATGTGAATTGCTACTCCAGCTCTCTTTTGGTTTACATTTGCATGGAATATCTTTTTCTAACCCCTCACTTTCAGTTTGTATGTGTCCCTAGGTCTGCAGTTGGTCTCCTGTAGACAGCATATATACAGGTCTTGTTTTGCATCCATTCATCCAGTCTATGTCTTTTGGTTGGAGCATTTAATCCATTTACATTAAAGGTAGTTATCAATATGTATGTTCCTATTACCATTTTCTTAATTGTTTTGGGTTTGTTATTGTAGGTCTTTTCCTTCTCTTGTGTTTCCTGCCTAGAGAAGTTCCTTTAGTATTTGTTGTAAAGCTGGTTTGGTGGTGCCGAATTCTCTTAACTTTTGCTTATCTGTAAAGGTTTTAATTTCTCCATTGAATCTGAATGAGATCCTTGCTGGGTAAAGTACTCTTCATTTTAGGTTTTCCCTCTCATCACTTTAAATATGTCCTGCCACTCCCTGCTGGTTTTCAGAGTTTCTGCTGAAAGATCAGCTGTTAGCTTTATGTGTATTCCCTTGTATGTTATTTGTTGTTTTTCCCTTGCTGCTTTTAATATTTTTCTGTGTATTTAATTTTTGATAGTTTGATTATCACGTGTCTTGGCATGTTTCTCCTTGGATTTATCCTTTATGGGACTCTCCAAGCTTCCTGGACTTGATTAACTATTTCCTTTCCCATATTAGGGAAGTTTTCAACTATAGTCTTTTCAAATATTTTCTCAGTCCCTTTCTTTTTCTCTTCCTTTTCTGGGACCCCTATAATTCAAATGCTGCTGCATTTAATGTTGTCTCAGAGGTCTTTAAGTCTGTCCTCAATTCTTTTCATTCTCTTTTCTTTTTTCTGCTCTGCTGTAGTTATTTCCACTATTTTATTTTTGAGGTCCTTATCCATTCTTCTGCCTCAGTTATTCTGCTATTGATTCCTTCTAGAAAATTTTTAATTTCATTTATTGTGTTGTTCATCATTGTTTGCTCTTTAGTTTTTCTAGGTCCTTGTTAAACATTTCTTGTATTTTCTCCATTCTATTTCCAGGATTTTGGATCATCTTTACTATCATTACTCTGAATTCTTTTTCAGGTAGACTCCGTATTTCCTCTTCATTTGTTTGGTCTGGTGGGTATTTACCTTGCTCCTTCATCTGCTGTGTTTTTCTGTCTTCTCATTTTGCTTAACTCTTGTGTTTGGGGTGTCCTTTTTGCAAGCTGCAGATTCATAGTTCCTGTTGTTTTTGTTGTCTGCCCCCAGTGAGTAAATTTGGTTCAGTGGGTTGTGTAGGCTTCCTGGTGGAGGGGACTAGTGCCTGTGTTCTGGTGGATAAGGCTGGATCTTGTCTTTCTGTTGGGCAGGACCGCTTCTGGTGGTGTTTTTTGGGGTGTCTGTGATCTTATTATGATTTTAGGCAGCCTCTCTGCTAATGGATGAGTTGTGTTCCTCTCTTTCTAGTTGTTTGGCATAGTGTGTCTAGCACTGTATATTGCTGGTTTGAGTGTAGTTGGGTCTTAATGTTGAGATGGAGTTCTCTGGGAGAGTTTTTGCCGTTTGTTATTATGTGGAGTTGGTAGGTCTCTGGTGGACCAGTGTCCTGAATCCAGCTCTCCCATCTCAGAGGCACAGGCCTGACACCCGGCCAGAGCATCAACTTGGAAGGCTTTTCATAACAACATTCATGTTTTCATTACTGATTAGAAATGCTGTCCTAATTTTGAACATTTTTTGTGGCTCTAATGCTGAAGTCTTTTCTGTTTCGTTGTTTCACTCCTTTTTTCTGAGTTACTACAATTACAGTTATTGTCATTTTACAGTGTGTTTTGGTATTTTATAGGATATAGTCTCTCTTTGTTCTCTTTCAAAACAAAAAACAAAAACAAAAACCTTGGCAAGTACCAAGCATTTTTCCTGTCCACATTTGATCTAAAATGTCTCTGTTTTCTTTAATTATGGAGGTTGGTTAATTCTCATGCCTTTTGTCCCTACACATATAAAGACTGAGAGTTGTTGGGGAAGAAAGGAAATATTTAGTCCATGACCTCAGAATGCTAAGTGTTCATAAATAGTACACAATAATTTGGATGATAGTTTTGCAAAATTTTCCCAAGAACAAATCTCTCACTTATAATAGGTATACTATAACTGAAAACCTAATTCTGAAAAAACATTTGCATTCATGTGAATATAAGCTTTAGATGAAGGAGAGGCAGGCTTCTCCAGAATACCTGTTCCAGGTGAGTGCTGGGGCTCATAACAAAAAACTGGGTAAGGGTTTTGTACTGCTGATGGTAGGGTGGGAGACAGGAGGCTATATCTTCCATCATACTTTGAAATAAGCAAGGAGAGAACAGAGACTAAGAAGGAACCACTTAAACCAAGAGGGAGGCAAGGTCAGATATCTGTATTGTACAGTCCCATGTGACTATGAAGACGCCAGTAGCTTTATTCATTTCACTAGTTCCAGAATCAGAATCTGCAATTATCAATAGAGAGGACATCCCCACTGGTACTCCTGTTCCCACGTAGATGAAGTAGCCACATGATTCTGTTCCAAGTCTCACTGTGTGAAAGGCAGTAAGAGATGGTAATTGTCCTAAAATGTAATTAAATATTTAACCAAAATAAACATAAAATGTAATAACTGGAGCAGATATAGGATAAAGCTAATGTTTATGAGAGGGTACTAAGATACTGTTGATTAACAACTTTCTTCTCTCTGATGTCTAAAACAAGTGGAGAATGGAGATAAGATGAGGCTGATTTCAAAAGGGAAAATTTGGTAACAATTATTTGAATAAATCCTGTTCTGTGTTTGTACCTCAGGGCCAGAACATTCAGACTTGCCCTATACAATTCCTTCATCTCAGAAACCCAATACAACATCTAGTCCTATTGATTTTACTTCCTGTATATTTTGTGGATGTGTTAATTCATTTCAAACCTCCATCAGCTGATTCAAATCCCTATCAGCTCTCACCTAGGTTAATGTCATTGTCTCCTAACTGTCTCCCCACCTTCCTCCTTGTTCCTCTGCACATATTCTTTGCAAGCAACCAAAATAACATCATAAAGGAAAAAAAAAATCTAACCAATCATCTAACCAATTATTATTAGTCTCACATTATTGGTGACAGACATCATAGAGTCCGATCCACCTTGTTAATCTGGTATCCATACTTCAGCTTCATCTTTCACTGCTCGCATCTGGGCTCATGAATCCCCATTTACCTTTTTATTCTATTCTTTAAAATTCCCAGCCCTTCTTCCCATCACCTAGGACCTCCTTGACATCTGCCCTCTACCTGTACCATTCCTCTGCCATACTTCACCTGGCTAGCACCTACTCATCCTTCCTGTCTCAACCAAATGTCAATCCCTTGATTTACCCACAATTTAATTCTCCCATGATCTCATGAAGTCCCATGACACCTCATATTTTTCCTTTGTAAAATCTGTGTGATTATGTGTTTTTCTATCTTCCCTTCTAGAATGTAAGTTCCAGAGTTATGACAGGAGAACCAGCCAGACATGATCACATGTAGCTTCCTTCTTGTCTGCTGTTTTCGTCATTTCTGATGTCATTTGTTCTCAAATATTAGTATGTATCCCAAACACCAGGAAAGCTTGTTAAGACACAGGCTTTGGGGACCACACCTCCAGAGTTTCCTATTCACTAGGTGTAGGGCAGACACCCCTGAATTAGCATTTCTGACTAGTTCTTAGGGGACATTGGTGATGCTGCTCCTGGTACCCCATTTGAGAATAATTACAATAAGGTAACTTTGCATCCCCACTGACTGACCGAAGCTTATACAGTCACTAGTCATGAGTTCCCTGTGGACCAAGCACAGAACTACATTCCAGGAAACAGAAACTGTATTCAGTTTTGTCATTGATTTCCTCTGTGTCCTGTGCAAATCACTAAGTATTTATATACACAACTTCACCTTTAAGCAAAATGCTGACCTGTTTTGGGATATAAAATATTACAATCCATTTTGGACCTTCAAACTGCATTGAGGTGCTCAGCAATTACTGCCTTATGATGTAATATCAATTACAATCCAACTATCTTATTGACTCAACACATATTAATTATTGATGAAAATTGTCTGCCTGAGATTCTAATTCAGTTAAACACTGTTGTCATCACCCTCAGGGTAAAGCTGTATTAATCATCAGGGTTGTTTACTGCTAGACAGTTTGAATGTCCCACCCAGTGTTGTTCTGTGAGTGGGTTGCTTTGTATCTTAAAAACAAGCCAGAGAATGATGAACGTGATGTTTATTAGGAATTGAATCATGTCTCTATAATGTTTCATTAGTTTTGTCCTGTTGACTCAAAGTTCCAGATCCTAGATTGGGACATAGGTAAATGGTTTATGTATTAAAGTGACTTTTCCCAAGAAAAAAACCTCAGTGAACATAGGTCTATTTTGTTGAGTTTATAGAGGCAGATATTGCTTCTGCCTGAAAGAATAGTGTCATTTAACACACTTAACTGCAGTTTCAGACTACATGATCTGGGTCACCTGATTCTATTTGTGTTCAACATTGGTAACAGAAACAAGTGTCAGAAAACCATTGTTATAATAAAGAAAGCACAGTGATTTCTGAGAACACACTTAGATTTCTATGTAAAGACATATACTTGTGTCGATGAACTTCTCCCGTGCTCCATCCCATACAGAATAAAACTGTCTGTGCCTATGTATGTATAAGGCACATCCACCCAGTGAGACACTACACTCTCTTCATGGAAGTTTCTAAGGTGACTGGCCAGTGGATTTAAGCTAATGAAGAAAGATAAATCATTGGCAGAAGTGATCATTAAGAAAAATTCTCACCCTATTGGACAGATACTGCTTCTCCAAATGGATTCCTGATTTGGGTGTGATGGACCAGGATTCCACGTGGGCAACAAGTGCAGAAATACCTTATAATGAGCTGTCCCTTCTTATAGCCTCCAAACCAGTACCTCATCAGAGGACTCATGTTTGCTCCACCAGGTCTTGGAGCAAGAGACCTTACCCAACCCTCCTGCAAGCTTTCCACTGCTTAGATCCCTAGGATCAATGGTGTGTTCAACTGATGCTTTGAATCATAACGAATGTTTCTCCCAGGAGCATGGCTTCCTCTGGTGAACTGGGGATCCAGGGTAAACTTGAAGGAAGGTGCCCAAATGAGATTCTCATCATGTCCTTATGAAATCAAGGGTCACCATAGAAGAGCATGAAGTCTACACAAAGCCACTGAAGAGAATGTTTTGACTGGATTTTATACAAATAACAAAATGCCTATATCCATGAATCACATTAGGATATCCACTTTTTCAGGCCCTATATACTTTTGGACACCAGAGCAGCACCATCCATTAGAGGATTCCCACGTCTGTATCCCAGCCTTTCCAGAGTCGAGGTTGGCATCTTGCTTGGCAGATCCCAAGTTATTTAATAGGTGCATGTGTGTGTAGGGGTATGTGTGGCTAAATGTATGTGGGTGTGTGTAGGCATTTGTGTGGGTGTGTGTAGGCATTTGTGTGAGTGTGTGTCATGTGTGATATGGGGAGGTTGCTTCCATTCAGGTCATGTCAGGCAAAACAAATATTTAAGGGAAAAGATAGTTTGAAGGCATATCCTAAATAATTATATATAAATCCAGAAGAGAGGGACTGCCCTGGTGGTCTAGTGGTTAAGACTCCAGGCTCCCAGTGCAGGGGGCATGAGTTTGATCACTTGTTGGGGACCTAAGATCCCGTGAGCTGCACAGCATGGCCCAAAAAAAAAAGAAAAAAAAATTGAAAGCCAGAAGAGGGAAAGTGAAATGTCTGTATGCAGATGTGCAGAAAGTTAAATTGTTCTAGATTAAATCCTTCACAGTGTCTCGGCAACAGGAAACTATTTTCCTGTTGGCTTTACTTAGTTTTCTCTTTAACGTTTAAATTTACTCAAGTCTCAATTCATATTAGTGTTTCCTTGTCTTAATCAATCTTTCTTCAAACCCTTGAGCCCCAGGATTAACAAAGTTATAACAGATCAACTGTGATAATTAAGTAAACACTAAGCATACATAAACACACCTATCCCCACACACATACAAATACAAAACCACACATATATATAGTACTGGGTGTATAGTAGGCACCTATCTATTGTTGAATGAATGACCAAACAATGTAATTAAAAGATTATAACCCAAATACTGATTTTTGATTGGGGGCACCCCATAGTCTTCCTTCATCAATAATCACATATGGACCTTTAAGTGATCCATCCTGCATGTAAGTGTCTTCAGTTCTTGTTCTCTTTGTGAACTTTCACCTCTGTCCCACTGAAGCCTGGCTCCTTATTTCAGTGGTCTCCTGGAGCCACCATATTACCCAGGATCCCTTCCTTGGAGAACCAGGTGCAAAGGGGTAGGATGATTGTCAGAAATAAGTCAGATGTCAGGGTAGGTCCAGAGCTTACTGATTTTTGGAGCCCTCTTAAAAAAAATACTACACAATGAAGAATTCAAAATTAGAAACAAAAATAAATATTTACACAGAATGATAAAAGAAATAACAAATTACAAATATTAAAATACTAATGAATACCAAAGCCACCGTAAGATCTACAACAATATCAATAACCTAATGTTTTATTTATACTCACCTAGCATACCTTCACAATATTTTTCTTGTGACCTTTGGCTGTATGCTCTTTAATCACCTCTTCACATGACAATTTTGTAACATTTTCTCTAAAGAGTTTGGTAAAATAATTCAGTCTTTTCTCTAGTGTGGATATTCAAATTTAGTTTCATGTTATTGATAGCTTAAACATTTATTTTATCTTCGCATCTTATTATTGGTAATGTTAGGTCAATTTTGTGGTTTTGTCAAATTTGGAAAAATCTCTACGAAGATTTTTTTAATATAGTAGCTGTTAAAGACATATTAACTGTTTGCATAAAACCATATAGTTTTGTGCTATATACAAACACAGAGATTTTGATAAACTGTTTTGTGAAATTCCTATTGTAAAGGGAAATATTTATAGTGTATTCACTATTCTATATGTTGTGTCATTGGAATTCATTCCTGAGAAGAAAGAACTTCCCCTTTGAATAGACATGAGTAAGACCCACATCATCTGCTTAAAATATTTCACATCTGGTAGTTGGAAGACTGTCCCTCAGCCTGGCTTCTGGCTCTGGATAACTCAAGCCTTCTTTCCTTCTCAACACCCACATACATTTGGATCTTGGAGCCATTGGGCAGGTTCTTGTCATCATATGGCCTCTGGCCCTGCATTTTCATATCATGACTCTGGGTAAACGTATTCCTTGGTGCTCTTTCTACACAGCCATGGGTACCAATAACTGTACTCAGACATGACCGAGAATCACACAAACGTACCTCCACACAACCGAACTAAATGTAACCCCTATTCAACACTCAACTTCCTTGAAGCTGATTCCATAAATGTCTATAACAAATAGGCAGGTGGAGAAGTGTGATAGGAAGACAGCAAAAAGTGTCTGCTCTTTTAACCAATTGGAGTAGTAATATCTTTAGCTATGAATTTTACTTAAACATGTTAGTGCATGAACACATTGCTTGGAAGTAGCAGTGCATGTGAGGGAGTCCTTAAGCTAAAACTTCATGATAAATCGAACTCTGTCAGGCCTCCTGGAGACTAGAGTGGGGTGTGGAAGTCATTCATCTTTTTCTCTCTGGGGCCACCTGGTCTTTTTCCTCTGCTGATCCATAGCTCTTGCTTCCCATCACTTTTCCTTGATCATCCTTGGTGACTGTAGCCCTAAGACAACACTATATGACCTTTCAGCTCCACCTGTCACTGACTAACTATGATCTATGACTCTTGGTCAGTCTTGGGAAGGGAATATAATTAGGGTCCAGCTAATAGTCAATGGGCTGGCCTGTGCCTGGGGAGGTTATGGTCATGTCACCTGCTGCCCATCCTGCAGGGATTGTGGACAGATCTGAATTCTCACAGCTGCATTTGAAGTTACTAAAATGTATCCAGTGGGCTTTTAAACTGTTATTGTTTAGCCACACTTGTCTATATTTCCAGTTCTCCCACTCCCCTTCTCTCACCAGTTTATTTCTAAACTCACTGAAATACCCAAGCCCCTGTCTCTTTACTTTCTCTCTTTTTTCCTCCTGTCTCTACTTGTCCCCCAACACATTTCACCCTACTGACTACACCTGTCGCTATATCAACTCTCTGACCTCCATGGGTTTTCAATGCCTCCCCAGCAAGAAACCCCAACTCTCAGATCTTCCCCCTGTAGTCTCAGGTCTGTGAGTATCCCTGGAGAGTATCATATATACCTGCAGATTAGGGTCCCTAAAACTTCATGGTCTCCAACCAGTTTCCTCATTGCACTTAGCAATCCCACTGTGTGACCTGGTGGCCAGTCGCTATGATTCCCCATTAAGCTGGTTCCACAATTGTATCCCTACCCTGTGATTCCTCACTCTTTTTTTATTGAAGTGTACTTGACTTACAATATTGTATTAGTGTCAGGTGTTTAGCATTGTGAATCAGTATTTTTACAGATTGTACTCAATTAAAAGTTATTATAAGATAATAGATATAATTTCTTGCATTATATAATATATCCCTTTTGCTTATGTGTTTTATAATGGTATTGATAGTTTGTATCTCTTAATCCCATACCCCTAATTTGCTCCCCCCCTTCCCTCTCCCCTTTGGTAACCACTAGTTTGTTTTCTGTATCTGAGTCTGTTTCTATTTTGCATATACATTCATTTGTATTATTTTTTAGATTCCACATGTAAGTGATATCATAGAATACTTAGCTTTGTCTGACTTAGTTCACTAAGCATAATATTCTCTAGGTCTATTCACATTGCTACAAATGGCAGAATTTCATTCTTTTTATGGTTATAATACTGAGTTGTATAAATATACCACACCTTCTTTATCTATTCCTCCCTCTAAACTCTACCGACATCCAGTTCAGAAAGTTTCCTCACCTACAATTTCACAACGAAAATAAAAGAATTAGTAAGAGCTTCCAATTCCTGGCTCTCCCTTCCCCCAGCCCCCGCCCCCCCCCATCAATTCCACACTTACTGGCACCCGCTCTCTTTATTCCTTTCTTCTTGCTCAGGGGAGCAGTCTCTCCTCCAGTGCAGGGACTGACCTCTCACTCTGCATGCATCTCCAGCCTCTCCTCTCTATTTACTGATTTGCTTCAGCCCATCCATAGGTCCTTGTGAGCCCCTATATCTCAGAGACGTTTCCCTTCAATCCTACTTGTTTCTCCCGCCTGTGGCCCAAAGCATTTGCTTCATTTTTCAGATGCTGTGACCTATACGTATGTTAGCCTCTCCACCCTCATGCTTAGCAGGATCTCCATGAATCTGTTCCCAGATCACCAGTGACCCCTGGGTTGTCAAATGCCCCTGGATTTCTCTCCTTGTTCCACATGAACCCACAGCAGGATTTGACAATAATGACCTCCCCTCCTTCTCAAATACTTTTGTCCTTTGCCACCCCCCTTTCTTGGTCGTCCTTATTTTTTCTGACTTCTCTTCCCAGTCCCCTTTGAGAGCTCCTATTCCTTCACCTTTAATATTGCAGTTCCTGACAGTTTCATCCTAGATTCCTTTCTCTTCGCACTCTCATACTTTTAATAACTCATCTCACAACCGCTCCTTAAAACTACCACCTTCCTGGCTTCAGATTAAAACATCTTCCCCATTATGTCATAGTTTCTACATGGATATCCTACAGGAGGCCGACACTGGACATGTCTGAAACTATGCTCACATCCCCTTTCGTGCATCCTTCACCCCCAACCCCTGTCCATATAATGACCCCTTCCATTCTTCATGACCCACACGTGGTGACCCCTTCTCTGCACTGCCCATCTAAGTATACGGCTCCATCCAGTCATCAGTCTAGGGACCTGCCCATCATGGCAGTTGCCTCCACTTCCTTCACATCCCAAATCAGATCGGTCTCTAATTCCTGATGATTATACTGACTATATGTTGCCCAAAGCTCCCTCTTCCTCCCTATTTTCACCATCACAGCCTTGCTTCTGCCCCTTACCATATCTTGTATTTACAATAGTAGCTCTTTTACTGGTCTCACTGCCTTCTTTTGTGGCCTTGTTATCCATCTCTATTGACTCTTTGACAGTATACGTAAAATCCTGCTTTTTAAAAAAATTATGAATATTAACATAGCACAACCCTCTTCTCTCTCCATTCTGCTTCTTTAAACCCTCACTTTCAGTTATAGCAAAGCTGGAAGCTTCCCCAGGAGTCCAGACTTTCTCTTTCTGTAACCTTGGCACACACTGTGGTTCTGCTTTTCACCTTAATCCCTATGTTCTCCTTTTCTAATGCATCTGATATCACTTCCTAAAGGAAACCTCTTCTAACCCTGCCAGAGCCTGTCTGTATATTACAGTTGCTAGTTTATGTGGTCAGGCAGGGATGCTGCCACCCTGCAGCATATACCCAGCGATATATACACAGTATGTAGCTAAATTCTCAGCACAGACTAGACACTCAATAGATGTTGAATGAATGAATGAATGAATTATTGGACTGTTCACCAATAATATATCATCATATTGACATGGGTCCATTGTGTCAACAATCTCCAAATATGTTTGCAAACACATTTTTACTTGTGGCCATTTGTGCAAGAAAACAACGAAAACAAAACAAAAAAAGGCTATATGTGCAATATCAGTAAAAGGGGAGGTTGGCCAGAGAGTCTGTAAATAGACTTTTGCTGCTAACAGGCAAAACGGATTGACTACATGAACTCCAAAAGTTTTAGTATGTGTGTGAGTGTGTGTGTGTGTGTGTGTGTTGGTTAATCTGCAAATGATGTACATAATACTCCCACAGAAATGGCCATTTTTTTATCTGATATTTTATTGATGGGCCAGAGATTCATACATAATTTGTTTTAAAAGTGGTTGCAGGATGAGCTTAATCAAGATTTTCTTTAACTTGATATATTTGGAGACATACACCTTTTGGAATTTTTGATGTTCTGATCTACTGAACCAAGAATAGGGCATGTGGGGCGTGGTGTGGTGAGGTGGTGTGGTGACAGTGAGAGGTCTGTTTCTCTTCCATCTATATGTAGCACAAGACTGGAGTCAAAGTCATACTGATGTTTCATAATTTATTTTCCGTTTTAACCCTGGTAAACTCCCCTGTTTCCTTTCACAAAGTATTTCTTATGACATGACTTCTTCTAGTTGACAGGTTGTTTTTTATTATTCCCAAGTATAATTTATCAGCTCACTTTTCTTCATTCTAGTTTATTTTTATAGCTCTGATAGAATTTAGAACAATTAGTCTTAAATAGTTACTCCTCCTGAGAAAACAAGTATGAAAACAGTGTAAAATATTATAAAGATAAACATTTATGTCCCACCTACACATCATCAGAATTGACTAATGGCAATTTCATTTCTTGGGAGATATCTCCTAAAGATACATAAGGGATCACATTTTAATAGTCTTCATGTTTTTCCCCTTTTTACTATCTCTTTATAGAATTTGGAGACATTTATTTCTCATCATGTTCTCTCCAGGGTTATTGCAAATTTTGACAGTATCATTAAAGCTACTTTGAACCTTCTATTTTTTTATATAATTATTTATTTCACGGACTTTAGCATTCTTAGAACTAAATTTTTTCACTATTTTCTCAATCTTTTATTAATCCATATAAAGAATTTAAAGCTACTGACTCATCATACTGCTTTTTCACTCAGAGTTGTGTTAAGGTTATCCTAACAAATAGCTGACAAAGACATTACATTTCTTAACGATCAAGGTAGGGAACAGAGGACAAGAGTCAGTCTTCATAACAGTAAGAAGAGAAAGTGAAAGGTTAAGTATTGGGATGGCACCACAGGAAGCCCAAGTATTTTTATCATGCTTATTTCAATTAATCCAAGTGGAAATATTGTGCAAAGAAGAATTTTTCACACTACCTTATATATCTTGAAATGAAATACATGCATTTTATTTTAAAATATGAGAACTTTAATGGCTTTCTTCCCACCAAATTCTATATTTGTCTCTCCTTACTCTTAAAGGGTATTGGCTCATTTATTCGTTTATATTAACTCGGGGTGGTGCATTCACATACATACATACATATGCAGACGTACACATACAGTGAAAACTCCCTTTTTATAGTTCATGGTATTCTATCACATGTTAAGTTTCCTTAACTAATTCT
Source organism: Lipotes vexillifer (assembly GCF_000442215.2). Taxonomy (NCBI): domain Eukaryota; kingdom Metazoa; phylum Chordata; class Mammalia; order Artiodactyla; family Lipotidae; genus Lipotes; species Lipotes vexillifer. Next base: position 6,755 of record NW_006792268.1, on the reverse strand, counting down.
TTGTTGATAAACTCTTAGGGTCTTTCAACTATTTTGCCATTGAAAACAATGCTGCAGGGGTAACCCTGCACATATGTCTTTTCTCATGTGTGTAAGAATCTCTGCAAAATGTTCTCAGAACTGAAGTTATGTAATCAAAAGCTATATGCATTTGTAATTTTTATATATACTTCCAAATACCCTCCATAGAAGTAGAATATATATAGATAGATGATAGATAGATACAGATAGAGAGATATAGAGAGATATGTACATCCTATATCTCCATTTGATCTTCCATGCCAAGAGTTTCCATCATTCCTCCCTTCCAGGGGCCACCTCCGGACTCTATGGTCTTCAGAGAAAAGTCAGTGAGAGGAGAAGAGAGTGAGGTCCCATGTGCGAAACAGAGTTACAAAATTTGATATATTTTTCATTGCATAGCAGTGCTCCTGACTACGTTTAAATTGATGTGTTGAGTTTGGTCTGTATAAGTTGCATGCACTAAAGTAATACTGAGCATTTTTCCATGGGATTTATATTTCAATTAAGCATTTTATTTTAAAACAGTTTTAGATTTACAGAAAAATTTCAATGTCACAAAAATGCACAGATGGTACAGAGAGCTCCCATATGTTCTACATCCAGTTCCCCTATTACTAACATCTTACATTAATATGTACACTTGTTTAAATTTAAATTTGTTAAAATTCTATGAACCAATACTCTTACATTATTGTTAACTCAAGGCCATGCATTCTAAAGATTTCTTTAATTTTTACCTTTCATCCTTTTCTCTGTTCCAGGGTCTCCATCCAAGATACCATATTCCTCTCCACCTTGGTATTTTTTCTTTTTTTTTTTCTTTTCTTTTCTTTTTTTTTTTTACGGTACGCAGGCTTCTCACTGTTGTGGCCTCTCCCGTTGCGGAGCACAGGCTCTGGACGCGCAGGCTCAGCAGCCATGGCTCACGGGCCCAGCCGCTCCACGGCATGTGGGATCTTTACGGACAGGGGCACGAACCCACGTCCCCTGCATCGGCAGGCGGACCCCCAACCACTGCGTCACCAGGAAAGACCTGGTATTTCTTCTTAAAGTAATATGTCAACCTCTGGGTTCCTAACCCTGAAATCTTATTGTTCACTGAGAACCTACTTCTCAAATGGAAGGTCCTATGGTCTGAATGTTTGTGTCAGCCCCAAATTCACATGTTGAAAACTTAATGCTCAAGGTGATAGGATTAGGAGGGTGGGGCTTTCAAGAGGTGATTAGGTCATGAAGGTGGAGCTCTCTTGAATGGGATCCATGTCCTTATAAAAGAGGTCCCAGAGAGCTATCTACCCCCTCTATAATGTGAGGACACAATAAGAAATGGGGACCTCACCCAACCATGCTTGTACCCTGATCTTAGATCTCCAGCACACAGAACTGTGAGAAATGCATTTATGTTGTTTATAAGCTACCCAGTCTGTGGTATTTTATTATTAACAACCTAAACAGACTAAGACAGAGATTGTTTTTCCCTCACACCCATTATACCTGAGGGTCAGGATAAGGGATTAGGTTCTCCTTGTTTCCCTGTGATGCCTTCAGATCATCACTTCATCTCCAACTCTCAAAACGCTTGTTTGCATAAGACTAGCACTATCAAAATCTATCCTACTTGCTCTTCATTGCGGCCAGGACGTCCTCCTGGTCACTCCTTTCTTTCACTGAAAATTTTAACCTCTGGATCACTGGTTTCTTCCATACTTCTTCATCGACATTCTACCTACATTCCTGCCAATTATTGGATTCCAACACCCACACAGATGTACCATCCATGATCATTGTGGATGTACCATCCACAACTTGACCTTGAAGCTCTATGCATCCTCCCATTCGGTGACCTTCCCTTCTGTGGCCACTTTCTCCCAGGGTCCTACCTCAAAAACATGCCACCTCTCAGATAGCAAATTCTGACATTCCACTCGCCAACCACAAGTTTCTATCCACCAAGACATTTGGTCAAGACCCTTGCAAAAATTCTGACTCACAATGTCATTTTTAGCTCATTAATTTTTTTTCATTTCTTCACAATCCCATTGACCTTCCTTTCTTTTGTGGTACAGATTAGTCATCATTAAAATTCTTCATTTTCAATCAATTTCCTTCCCTCTCTTTTCCTGCTTGGTACTTGGATGGCAACCCTCCAGGCTGAATGCACTTTTCCGTCTGCTGTCTCTAGCCTTCACTGAAGCAGCTGGACATTGCTAGGAAAAAATCATATGTCCTGTCAGTTAGGCGTTCCTTTGATATCTTTATCTCAAATTTCACATGGGCATGATTATCCTATAAATCTTTTTTCATCTATTCTCCTCGGTTTTCTCTTCTCCCAGATGGCAATCTCATAAATTTCCCTTACTCATACCCTTAGTGGATAACCTTGCCTCATAATTCATAGAATGAATAGTAGGCACCAGATAGGAAACCTCTTATTGCTTCCTCCCAATCCATAAATCTGCTCACATCTGGATTCCTCTTCTCCTTTCCTCCTGTTATAGCTGATTCAATGCTTCTTTTTCATCACACCCAGTCCCTCTAAAGGTGCTGTAGGTCCCATCTCTTCTTGACATTACAGGGTTCCCTCTGTTGTCCTCTCATTCCTGTAACATCAATCTCCACATTTTCTTTGATTATGCCTGACAGCCTACAGAGATCAAGATCACCAGCTGTCTTCGTGATGCTGCACAACGATCAATTTTTGGTTTTAATCTCACTGCGATTGACCTTGCAAACAACATCCTTTTCTCTTGGTCTTTGTGACATCAACTCCCCTTGGTTCTTTTTTGGCTTCTCTACCCTCCAGGCTTCTCTTCATCTACTCTACCTATGATAGTGAATTTGAAGGACCAAGTCCTGGAATGTCTACTATTCTCCCTTGAAATTCTATTCCTAGAAGAGAGCCTCCATTTATGAGGTTTTAAATCATATCTATATGATTCTGACTGAAGTTTTCCCCAATAAATCTTTTGCATGTCTAATTCCATTTTGAAGACTGCTTCTTGGAGATGTGAGGCTATTTATTTGATATCAACAAAGATAAGCCTACTCAAGTCTCAAGAAAATACCACTGGAATCTTAGCAACAGAATGAATTTTAAGTGGAATGGTGAGCTTTCCACTTGGTGGGAGTTGTGGGGGGCAGGCAGGCTGCTATCTCTTGACTGAAATGATGGGGACAATGTTATTCCCATTACATTCACAAGCTCATGCATGCAGGGACCACAACAGACTTGATGGACCACACAGACTTTAGTGAGCAGGTGTAATCACAGTAAGAGTGCAATTAGAGGGAAGAAATAATGCTTACATGTTTTAAGGCATTGGTGGAAGAATATATGTGCCTTTAAAAGTGCAAAGCAGCTGGATTCTGGGTACAACAGGGAGCACAGGCAGTCAGTGAGGCTCTAGGGTTAAAGTGTCAATGCCAAACTTGGATAGCCAGTGGCAGTGGGAAATGGAAACAAATATTCTTAATGGGAAAGGCATACATCAACTAAGACCTAGCAATTCAGGCTGCCACCATAGCAAATTCCTAAACTTTCACAAAGGCAGCAAAATCCCTGGATATCAGACTGAGTAGAATAAGAAATGAGAATTTAATTCCGTTTGACTTGTAACAAGTAAGAGATAAATACTTGACACTTAATCTAAAGAAATTAACTTTCAAGGGGATTTAATTCTTGAACTCTAATATCTCTGTGAAAATTATGATAATGGGAGGGCTTAATATTCACAGTTGGAATTGATCTTGAAACTGTCTTTATACATTTTATTATTGTAGTTTTTTAATGTACTTGGATCTCTTTGCAGAATCACTAATGGAATATTTTGAACAACATGACATTTGGAATGGGAAGTCAAATAAGAAGTGATTTTTGTTTTGGATCAGAATAGCCATGGAAGTTATTCTAATTAGTGTACTCTTTTTTTTTTTTTTTAATTATCTTTTACCTTTTAAAAGCTGCTGAGCATGCCACTGTTTGACTACACAGCACGGGCTCTAGGTGTGTGGGCTTCAATTGTTGCAGCACATGGGCTCAGTAGTTGTGGCTCACGGGCTCTAGAGCGCAAGCTCAGTAGTTGTGACGCATGGGCTTAGTTGCTCCTTGGCATGTGGGATCTTCCGGGACCAGGGCTTGAACCTGTGTCCCCTGCATTGGCAGGCAGATTCTTTTTTTTTTTTTTTAACATCATTATTGGGGTATAATTGCTTTACAATGGTGTGCTAGTTTCTGCTTTATAACAGAGTGAATCAGTTATACATATACATATGTTCCCATATCTCTTCCCTCTTT
>NW_006792268.1:0-2066 GCF_000442215.2 Lipotes vexillifer | reverse complement strand
ATGGCTGAGTAATATTCCATTGTATATATGTGCCACATCTTCTTTATCCATTCATCCGACGAGGGCACCTTAGGTTGTTTCCATCTCTGGGCTATTGTAAATAGAGCTGCAATGAACATTTTGGCACATGAATCTTTTTGAACTATGGTTTACTCAGGGTATATGCCCAGTAGTGGGATTGCTGGGTCATATGGCAGTTCTATTTTTAGTTTTGTAAGGATCCTCCATACTGTCCTCTATAGTGGCTGAACCAATTCACATTCCCACCAGCAGTGTAAGAGTGTTCCTTTTCTCCACACCCTCTCCAGCATTTATTGTTTCTAGATTTTTTGATGATGGCCATTCTGACTGGTGTGAGATGATATCTCATTGTAGTTTTGATTTGCATTTCTCTAATGATTAATGATGTTGAGCATTCTTTCATGTGTTTGTTGGCAGTCTGTATATCTTCTTTGGAGAAATGTCTATTTAGGTCTTCTGCCCATTTTTGGATTGGGTTGTTTATTTTTTTGTTATTTTTTTGTTATTGAGCTGCCTGTAAATTTTGGAGATTAATCCTTTGTCAGTTGCATCATTTGCAAATATTTTCTCCCATTCTGAGGCTTGTCTTTTGGTCTTGCTTATGGTTTCCTTTGCTGTACAAAAGCTTTGAAGTTTCATTAGGTCCCATTTTTATTTTTGTTTTTATCTCCATTACTCTAGGAGATGGGTCAAGAAGGATCTTGCTGTGATTTATGTCATAGAGTGTTCTGCCTATGTTTTCCTCTAAGAGTTTGATAGTTTCTGGCCTTACATTTAGGTCTTTAATCCATTTTGAGCTTATTTTTGTGTATGGTGTTAGGGAGTGATCTAATCTCATACTTTTACATGTACCTGTCCAGTTTTCCCAGCACCACTTATTGAAGAGGCTGTCCTTTCTCCACTGTATATTCCTGCCACCTTTATCAAAGATAAGGTGACCATATGTGCATGGGTTTATCTCTGGGCTTTCTATCCTATTCCATTGATCTATCTTTCTGTTTTTGTGCCAGTACCATACTGTCTTGATTACTGTAGCTTTGTAGTATAGTCTGAAGTCAGGCAGCCTGATTCCTCCAGCTCCATTTTTTGTTCTCAAGATTGCTTTGGCTATTCGGGGTCTTTTGTGTTTCCATACAAATTGTGAAATTTTTTGTTCTAGTTCTGTGAAAAATGCCAGTGGTAGTTTGATAGGGATTGCATTGAATCTATAGATTGCTTTGGGAAGTAGAGTCATTTTCACAATGTTGATTCTTCCAATCCAAGAACATGGTATATCTCTCCATCTGTTTGTATCATCTTTAATTTCTTTCATCAGTGTCTTATAATTTTCTGCATACAGGTCTTTTGTCTCCTTAGGTAGGTTTATTCCTAGATATTTTATTCTTTTTGTTGCAATGGTAAATGGGAGTGTTTTCTTGATTTCACTTTCAGATTTTTCATCGTTAGTATATAGGAATGCCAGAGATTTCTGTGCATTAATTTTGTATCCTGCTACTTTACCAAATTCATTGATTAGCTCTAGTAGTTTTCTGGTAGCATCTTTAGGATTCTCTATGTATAGTATCATGTCATCTGCAAACAGTGACAGCTTTACTTCTTCTTTTCTGATTTGGATTCCTTTTATTTCCTTTTCTTCTCTGATTGCTGTGGCTAAAACTTCCAAAACTATGTTGAATAAGAGTGGTGAGAGTGGGCAACCTTGTCTTGTTCCTGACCTTAGTGGAAATGCTTTCAGTTTTTCGCCATTGAGGATGATGTTGGCTGTGGGCTTGTCATATACGGCCTTTATTATATTGAGGAAAGTTCCCTCTACACCTACTTTCTGCAGGGTTTTTATCATAAATGGGTGTTGAATTTTGTCAAAAGCTTTCTCTGCATCTATTGAGATGATCATATGGTTTTTCTCCTTCAATTTGTTAATATGGTTTATCACATTGATAGATTTCCGTATATTGAAGAATCCTTGCATTTCTGGAATAAACCTCACTTGATCATGGTGTATGATCCTTTTAATGTGCTGTTGGATCCTGTTTGCTAGTATTTTG
>NW_006792267.1:0-238 GCF_000442215.2 Lipotes vexillifer | reverse complement strand
GAAGGGAGTGGCATGATATATTTAAAGTGATGAAAGGGAAAAACCTACAACCAAGATTACTCTCCTTGGCAATAATCTCATTCAGATTTGATGGAGAAATCAAAAGCTTCACAGACAATCAAAAGCTAGGAGAATTCAGCACCACAAAACCAGCTCTACAACAAATGCTAAAAGGACTTCTCTAAGTTGGAAACACAAGAGAAGAAAAGGACCTACAAAAACAAACCCAAAACAATTA
>NW_006792266.1:0-255 GCF_000442215.2 Lipotes vexillifer | reverse complement strand
TTTCCTGCAATTCTGCCTCACTTTCAAGTTCTCTTCACAGCCTAACTTGAGTATATTTTTGGATGAAAACTGTCATCTATAACTCTGCAGTTTTGTGAAATACAGTGGCCCTGAGCTCCTTTTCTCCCCTCGCTTTCTTGTGAGCTGGCCGCCATCCCGCAGGATGGCTTCAGAGCCTAGTCTGGTTCATGACCAGCATGCTGAGGCTTTGGTTCATTCTTCTTGCTGGTGGGAAATTAGAGTTCAATGTGCTCG
>NW_006792265.1:0-536 GCF_000442215.2 Lipotes vexillifer | reverse complement strand
AATCCTGGATTGGAATCTCATCTTTATTACCTCTTTTTTTTCTGTTTTATTGAGGTATAATTGGCAAAGTTGTAAGATAATCAAAGAGTATATCATGATGATTTGATATACATATGCATTGCAAAAGGATCCTTCCCATCACGTTACTTAATACATCTAACAGCTCATGACAACTTTTCCCTTTTTTTCTTTTTTTGGTGAGAACACTTAAGTTCTATTCTCTCAGAAAATGTTAGTTATACAATACAGTATTATTGACTGTAGTTACTATGTTATACAGTACATCCTCAGACCTTATTCATCCTGCAGCTGAAAGTTTGTACCCTTTTACCAATCTTCCCCTCTTTTCCCCACCCACACCCCAGCCCCTGGCAACCAGTTTTCTACTCTCTGATTCTATGAGTGTGGCTTTTTTTCTTTTTAGATTCCATGTATAAATGATATCATTCATATTTTTCTTGTCTGGCTTATTGCATTAGCATAATGCACTCCTGTTTCATCTATATTGTCACAAATGAAAGGATCTCCTTCATTTT
>NW_006792264.1:0-9561 GCF_000442215.2 Lipotes vexillifer | reverse complement strand
TAACACGTACGCTAACCCTAAACCGTTATCATACCCTATCCGTTACCAAAACCTTCCCCGTTCGTTAACCTTAACCCTAACACTAACACTAACACTAAACCTTACCCGAAGCCTTAAGCTAACCCGTGCCCTAATCCTAACCCGTACACTAACCCTAACCCGTGCCCTAACATGCACGCTAATCCTAAAGCGTTGTTGTACACTAACCTTTAGCCTAAAGCATCCCGGTTCCCTAACCGTAACCCTAACACTAACACTAATATTAACACTTGCCCGAAGCCTTAACCTAACCTGTGTCCTAATCTTAAACCGTACACTAACACTAATCTGTGCCCTAACACGTACGCTAACCCTAAATCCTTATCATACCTTAACCTGTATCCTAAACCGTCCCTGTTCCTTAACCCTAACGCTAACACTAACACTAACCCTAACTCTTACGTGAAGCCTTCAGCTAACTCGTGCCCTAATCCTAACCCGTACACTAACACTAACACGTGCCCTAACACGAATGGTAACCCTAAACCGTTGTCATACCGTAACCTGTCCCCTAAACCGTCCACATTCCCTAACCCTAACCCTAAACCTAACACTTATCCTAACCCTTACCTGAAGCTTTAAACTAACCCGTGCCCTAATCCTAAACCGTACACTTATACTAACCTATGCCCTAACACATACGCGAAACCTAAATCTTTTTAGTACCCTAACCTTTACCCTAAACCATCCTCGTTCCCTAACCTTAACCCTAACGCTAAACCTAACCCTTACCCGAAGTCTTAACCTAACCCGTGCCCTAAAACTAACCCGTACACAAACACTAACCCGTGCCCTAACATGTATGCTAACCCTAAACCGTGGTCGTACCCTAACCGGTATACTAAACAGTTCCTCTTCCCTAACCCTAACCCTAATACTAACACAAACACTAAACCTTACGCGAAGACTTAAGCTAACCCGAGCCCTAATCCTAACACGTATACTAACACTAAGCCATGCCCTAACACATACGCTAAACCTAAACCATTGTTGTACACTAACCTTTACCCTAAACTGTCCGTGTTCCGTAACCCTAACTCTAACCCTAAAACTACTACTAACCCTTACCCGAAGCCTTAACCTAACCTGTGTCCTAATCTTAAACAGTACACTAACACTAATGTATGCCCTAACACGTATGCTAACCCTAAACAGTTATCATACCCTAACTGGAACCTAAACCATCCCCGTTTCCTAACCCTAACCCTAAAGCTTACCCGAAGCCTTAAGCTAACCCGTGCCATAATCCTAACCCATACACTAATACTAACCCGTGCCCAACCATGCATGCTAAACCGAAACCGGTCTTGTACCCTAACCTGTAGCCTAAACCATCCCGGTTCCCTAACCCTAACGCTAACACTAACACTAATACTAATATTTGCCCGAAGCCTTAACCTAACCTGTGTCCTAATCTTAAAGAGTACACTAACTCTAATCTGTGCCCTAACACGTACACTAACCCTAAACCGTTATCGTACCTTAACATGTATCCTAAGCAGTCCCCGTACCCTAACCCTAACGCTAACCCTAAAACTAACCCTAAAACTTACGCGAAGCCTTCAGCTAACTCGTGCCCTAATCCTAACCCGTACACTAACACTAACCCGTTTCCTAACACATACGCTAACACTACACTGTTGTCGTACCTTAACATTTACCCTAAACCGTCCCCATTCCCTAACCCTAACCCTAACACTAACCGTAATTCTTACCCGAAGCCTTAAGCTAACCCGTGCCCTAATCCTAACCCATACACTAACACAAACCCATGCGCAAACATGTACGCTAACTCTAAATCGTGGTCATACCCTAACTGGTACCCTAAACTGTCCCCGTTCCCTAACACTATCCGTAATCCTAAACCTCACCCGAAGACTTAGGCTAACCCGAGACCTAATCCTAACACGTACATTAACACTAACCTGTGCCCTAACACGTACGATCAGCCGAAAGTGTTGTCGTACCCTAACATTTACCCTAAACTGTCCCAGTTCCCTAACCCCAACCCTAACCCAAACACGAACCCTAACATTAACCCGAAGCATTAACCAAACCCGTGCCCTAATCCTAACCCGTACACTAACACTAACCCGTGCCCTAACACGTACACTAACCGTAAACCATTCTTATACCGTAACCTATCCCCTAAAACGTCCCTGTTCCATAACCTTAACCCTAACACTAACACGAAACCTAATATTCTCTCGAAGCCTTAACCTATACCGTACACTAACACTAATCTGTGCCCTAACATGTAAGCTAACCCTAAACCGTGGTCGTACCCAAACCGGTACACTAAACTGGTCCTGTTCCCTAACCCTAACCCTAATACTAACACTAACACTAAACCTTACGCGAAGCCTTAAGCTAATCCGTGCCCTAATCCTAACCGGTACACTAACACTAAGCCATGCCCTAACACATACGCTAACCCTAAACCATTGTCGTACACTAACCTTTACCCTAAACTGTCCCGGTTCCCTAACCCTAACTCTAACCCTGACACTAACACTAACCCTTACCCGAAGCCTGAAACTAACCTGTGTCCTAATCTTAAACAGTACACTAACACTAATCTGTGCCCTAACACGTACGCTAACCCTAAACCGTTATCGTACCCTAACTAGAACCTAAACCGTCCCCGTTTCCTAACCCTAACCCTAAAGCTTACCCGAAGCCTTAAGCTAACCAGTGCCATAATCCTAAACCGTACACTAACACTAACCCGTGCCCTAACATGCATGCTAAACCTAAATCGTTCTTGTACCCTAACCTTTAGCCTAAACCGTCCCGGTTCCCTAACCCTAACCCTAACACTAACACTAATACTAATTTTGCCCGAAGCCTTAACCTACCCTGTGTTCTAATCTTAAAGTGTACACTGACACTAATCTGTGCCCTAACACGTACGCTAACCCTAAACCGTTATCGTGCCTTAACCTGTATCCTAAACATTCCCCATACACTAACCCTAACGCTAACCCTAACACTAACCCTAAACCTTACGCGAAGCCTTCAGCTAACTCGTGCCCTAATCCTAACCCGTACACTAACACTAACCCGTGCCCTAACACATACGCTAACACTACACTCTTTTCGTACCTTAACATTTACCCTAAACCGACCCCATTCCCTAACCCTAACCCTAACCCTAACACTAACCGTAACCCTTACCCGAAGCCTTAACCTAACCTGTGCCCTAATCCTAACCCGTACACTAACACTAAACCATGCCCTAACATGTACGCTAACCCTAAATCATCGCCATACCCTAACTGGTACCCTAAACTGTCCCCATTCCCTAAAACTAACCCTAACACTAAACCTCACCCGAAGCCTTAAGCTAACCCGTGACCTAATCCTCACCCGTACACTAACACTAACCCGTGCCCTAACACGTACGCTCACCCTAAACTGTTGTCGTACCGTAACCTTTACCCTAAACTGTCCCAGTTCCCTAACCCCAACCCTAACCCAAACACGAACCCTAACATTAACCCGAAGCATTAACCAAACCTGTGCCCTAATCCTAACCCGAACACTAAAACTAACATGTGCCCTAACATGTACACTAACCGTAAACCATTGTTGTACCGTAACCTATCCCATAAACCGGCCCCGTTCCCTAACCGTAACCCTAACCCTAACATGAACCCTGACCCTTACCCGAAGCCTTAAGCTAACCCGTGCCCTAATCCTAAACCGTACACTAACACTAACGTGTGCCCTAACATGTATGCTAAACCTAAACCATTCTGGTACCCTAACCTTTACCCTAAGTCGTCCCCATTCCCTAACCCTAACCCTAATACTGACACTAAGCCTAACAATTACCCGAAACCTTAACTTAACCCGTGCCCTAATCCTAACCCGTACACTAATACTAACCCATGCCCTAACACGTACGCAAACCCTAAAGCTTTTTCGTACCCTAAACTTTATGCTAAACCGTTCCCGTTCCCTAACCCTAACACTAACCCTAAACCTTACGCGAAGCATTAAGCTAACCCGTGCCCTAATCCTAACCGGTACACTAACACTAAGCCATGCCCTAACACGTACCCTAACCCTAAACCGTTGTCATGCCCTAAGTTTACCCTAAACTGTCTTGGTTCCCTAACCCTAACCCAAACACCAACCCTTACCTGAAGCCTTAACCTTACCTGTGTCCTAATCTTAAACAGTACACTAACAGTAATCTGTGCCCTAACACGTACGCTAACCCTAAACCGTTATTGTGCCCTAACCGGTACCTAAACCGTCCCCGTTCCCTAACCCTAACCCTAACACTAACCTTAAACCGTACCCGAAGCCTTAAGCTAACCCGTGCCCTAATCCTAACCCATACACTAACACTAACCCGTGCCCTAACATGCTCACTAAACCAAAATCATTGTTGTACCCTAACCTTTAGCCTAAAGCATCCCGGTTCCCTAACCCTAACCCTAACGCTGACACTAATACTAACACTTGCCTGAAGCCTTAACCTAACCTGTGTCCTAATCTTAAACAGTACACTAACAGTAATCTGTGCCCTAACACGTACGCTAACCCGAAACCGTTATCGTACCTTAACCTGTATCCTAAATCGTCCCCGTTCCTTAACCCTAACGCTAACCCTAACCCTAACCCTAAGCCTTACGTGAAGCCTTCAGCTATCTCGTTCCCTAATCCTAACCCGTACACTAACACTAACCCGTGCCCTAACACGTACAGTAACTGTAAACCATTGTTGTACCGTAACCTATCCCCTAAACCGTCCCCGTTCCATAACTGTAATCCTAACCCTAAAACGAAACCTAACTTTCTCTCGACGCCTTAACCTAAACCGTACACGAACACTAACCCGTGCCCTGACACGTACGCTAACCCTAAATCGTGGTCGTATCTTAACCGGTACCCTAAACCGTCCCCATTCCCTAACCCTAACCCTAACCTAAACACTAACCCTAAACCTTACCCAAAACATTAAGTTAACCCGTGCCCTAATCCTAACCTGTACACTAACAAAAACCTGTGCACTAACACGTACGCTAACACTAAAACTTTGTCGTACCCTAACCTTTACCCAAAACTGTCCCGGTTCCCAAACCCTGACCCTAACACTAACACTATCCCTTACCCGAAGCCTTAACCTAACCTGTGTCCTAATCATAAACAGTACATTAACACTGATCTATGCCCTAACACGTACACTAATCCTAAACCGTTATCGTACCCTAACCGGTACCCTAAACAGTTCCCGTTCCCTAACCCAAAACCTAACCCTAACAGTAACCGTAAACCTTGCCCGAAGCCTTAAGCTAACCTGTGCCCTAATCCTAACCTATACATTAACACTAACCCATGCCCTAACACGAATGGTAACCCTAAATCGTTGTCGTACAGTAAACTGTCCCCTAAACCGTCCCCATTCCCTAACCCTAACCCTAAACCTAACACTTATCCTAACCCTTACCTGAAGCTTTAAGCTAACCCGTGCCCTAATCCTAAACCGTACACTAATACTAACCCATGCCCTAACACATACGCGAAACCTAAATCTTTTTAGTACCCTAACCTTTACCCTAAACCATCCTCGTTCCCTAACCCTAACCCTAACGCTAAACCTAACCCTTACCCGAAGTCTTAACCTAACCCGTGCCCTAATCCTAACCCGTACAAAAACACTAACCCATGCCCTAACATGTATGCTAACCCTAAACCGTGGTCGTCCCCTAACCGGTACACTAAACCGTTCCTGTTACCTAACCTTAACCCTAATACTAACACTAACCCTAAACCTTACGCGAAGCCTTAAGCTAACCCGTGCCCTAATCCTAACCGGTACACTAACACTAAGCCATGCCCTAACACGTACCATAACCCTAAACCGTTGTCGTACCCTAAGTTTACCCTAAACTGTCTTGGTTCCCTAATTCTAACCCTAACACTAACCCTTACCCGAAGCCTTAAACTTACCTGTGTTCTAATCTTAAACAGTACACTAAAAGTAATCTGTGCCCTAAGACGTACGCTAACCCTAAACCGTTATTGTACCATAACCGGTACCTAAACCGTGCCTGTTCCCTAACACTAACACTAACCCTAAACCGCACCCGAGGCCTTAAGCTAATCCGTGCGCTAATCCTTACCTGTACACTAACACTAACCCGTGCCCTAACATGCACGCTGAACCTAAACCGTTGTTGTACCCTAACCTTTAGCCTAAAGCATCCTGGTTCCCTAACCCTAAACCTAACCCTGACACTAACACTAACACTTGCCCGAAGCCTTAACCTAACCTGTGTCCTAATCTTAATCTGTATACTAACAGTAATCTGGGCCCTAACACGTACGCTAACCCTAAACCGTTATCGTACCTTAACCTGTATCCTAAACCGTCCCCGTTCCTTAACCCTAACTCTAACCCTAACACTAACACTAACCCTTACCCGAAGCCTGAAACTAACCTGTGTCCTAATCTTAAACAGTACACTAACACTAATCTGTGCCCTAACACGTTCGCTAACCCTAAACCTTTATCGTACACTAACTGGAACCTAAACCATCCCCGTTTCCTAACCCTAACCCTAAAGCTTACCCGAAGCCTTAAGCTAACCCGTGCCATAATCCTAACCCGTACACTAACACTAACCCGTGCCCTAACATGCATGCTAAACCTAAACCGTTCTTGTACCCTAACCTTTAGCCTAAACCGCCCCGGTTCCCTAACCCTAACCCTAACACTAACACTAATACTAACATTTGCCCGAAGCCTTAACCTAACCTCTGTCCTAATCTTAAAGAGTACACTAACACTAATCTGTGCCCTAACACGTACGCTAACCCTAAATCTTTATCATACCTTAACCTGTATCCTAAGCAGGCCCCGTACCCTAACCCTAACGCTAACCCTAACACTAACCCTAAAACTTACGCGAAGCCTTCAGCTAAATCGTGACCTAATCCTATCCAGTACACTAACACTAACCCATGCCCTAACACATACGCTAACACTACACTGTTGTCGTACCTTAACATTTACCCTAAACCGTCCCCATTCCCTAACCCTAACCCTAACCCTAACACTAACCGTAACCCTTACCCGAAGCCTTAACTTAACCTGTGCCCTAATCCTAACCCGTACACTAACACTAACCCATGCCCTAACATGTACGCTAACCCTAAATCGTGGTCATACCCTAACTGGTACCCTAAACTGTCCCCGTTCCCTAACACTAACCCTAACCCTAAACCTCACCCGAAGCCTTAAGCTAACCCGTGACCTAATCCTCACCCGTACACTAACACTAACCCGTGCCCTAACACGTACGCTCACCCTAAACTGTTGTCATACCCTAACCTTTACCCTAAACTGTCCCAGTTCCCTAACCCCAACCCTAACCCAAACACGAACCCTAACATTAACCCAAAGCATTAACCAAACCCGTGCCCTAATCTTAAGCCGTACACTAACACTAACCCATGCCCTAACACGAATGGTAACCCTAAACCGTTGTCGTACCGTAACCTGTCACCTAAACTGTCCCCATTCCCTAACCCTAACCCTAACCCTAACACTTATCCTAACCCTTACCCGAAGCCTTAAGTTAAACCGTGCCCTAATCCTAATCTGTACACTAACACTAACCCGTGCCCTAACACGTACGCTAACCCTAAACCATTGTCGTACACTAACCTTTACCCTAAACTGTCCTAGTTCCCTAACCCTAACTCTAACCCTAACCCTAACACTAACCCTTACCCGAAGCCTGAAACTAACCTGTGTCCTAATCTTAAACAGTACACTAACACTAATCTGTGCCCTAACACGTACGCTAAACCTAAACCGTTATCGTACCCTAACCGGAACCTAAACCGTCCCCGTTTCCTAAACGTAACCCTAAACCTTACCCGAAGCCTTATGCTACCCCGTGCCATAATCCTAACCCGTGCCTTAACACGTACGCTAAACCTAAACCATTGTCGAACACTAACTTTTACCCTAAACCATCCCGGTTCCCTAACCCTAACCCTAACACTAACACTGTCCCTTACCTGAGGGCTTAACCTTACCTGCGTCCTAATCTTAAACAGTACACTAACACTAATATGTGCCTTAACACGTACGCTAACCCTCAACCGTTATCATACCCTATCCGTTACCAAAACCTTCCCGGTTCCCTAACCTTAACCCTAACACTAACACTAACACTAAAACTTACCCGAAGCCTTAAGCTAACCCGTGCCCTAATCCTAACGCATACACTAACACTAACCCGTGCCCTAACATGTACACTAACCGTAAATTATTGTCGTACCGTTAACTGTCCCCTAAACCGTCCCCGTGCCCTAACCCTAACCCTAACCCTAACATGAACCCTGACACTTACCCGAAGCCTTAAGCTAACCCGTGCCCTAATCCTAAACCGTACACTAACACTAACGTGTGCCCTAACACGTACGCAAACCCTAAAGCTTTTTCGTACCCTAACCTTTATGCTAAACCGTTCCCTTACCCTAACACTAACCCTAAACCTTACGCGAAGCCTTAAGCTAACCCGTGCCCTAATCCTAACCGGTACACTAACACTAAGCCATGCCCTAACACGTACCCTAACCCTAAACAGTTGTCGTACCCTACGTTTACCCTGAACTGTCTTGGTTCCCTAACCCTAACCCTAACACTAACTCTTACCCGAAGCCTTAACCTTACCTGTGTTCTAATCTTAAACTGTACACTAAGAGTAATCTGTGCCCTAACACGTACGCTAACCCTAAAACATTATTGTACCCTAACCGGTACCTAAACCGTCCCCGTTCCTTAACCCTAACGCTAACCCTAACACTAACCCTAACCCTTACGTGAAGCCTTCAGCTAACTGGTGCCCTAATACTAACCCGTACACTAACACTAACCTGTGCCCTAACATGCACGCTAAACCTAAACCGTTGTTGTACCCGAACCTTTAGCGTAAAGCATCCCGGTTCCCTAACCCTAACCCTAACACTGACACTAATACTAACACTTGCCCGAAGCCTTAACCTAACCTGTGTCCTAATCTTAAACAGTACACTAACACTAATCTGTGCCCTAACACGTACGCTAACTCTAAACCGTTATCGTACCTTAACCTGTATCCTAAACCGTCCCCGTTCCTTAACCCTAACGCTAACCCTAACCCTAACCCTTACGTGAAGCCTTCAGCTATCTCGTGCCCTAATCCTAACCCGTACACTAACACTAACCCGTGCCCTAACACGTACAGTAACTGTAAATCATTGTTGTACCGTAACCTATCCCCTAAACCGTCCCCGTTCCATAACTGTAATCCTAACCCTAAAACGAAACCTAACATTGTCTCGAAGCCTTAACCTAAACCGTACACGAACACTAACCCGTGCCCTGACACGTACGCTAACCCTAAACTGTGGTCGTATCTTAACTGGTACCCTAAACCATCCCCATTCCCCAACCCTAACCCTAACCTTAACACTAACCCTAAACCTTACCCAAAACTTTATGTTAACCCGTGC
>NW_006792263.1:689029-698257 GCF_000442215.2 Lipotes vexillifer | reverse complement strand
AAACAAGACCCATATATATGCTGTCTACAAGAGACCCACTTCAGAGCTAGAGACACATACAGATTGAAAGTAAGGGGATGGAAAAAGATATTTAATGCAAATGGAAACCAAAAGAAAGCTGGAGTAGCAATTCTCATATCAGACAAAATAGACTTTAAAATAAAGACTTTTAGAACAGGCAAAGAAGGACACTACATAATGATCAAGAGATCAATCCAAGAAGAATATATAGCAATTGTAAATATTTATGCACCCAACATAGGAGCACCTCAATACATAAGGCAAATACTAACAGCCATAAAAGGGGAAATCGACAGTAACACCTTCATAGTAGGGGACTTTAAAACCCCACTTTCACCAATGGACAGATCATCCAAAATGAAAATAAATAAGGAAACACAAGCTTTAAATGATACATTAAACAAGATGGACTTAATTGATATTTATAGGACATTCCATCCAAAAACAGCAGAATACACATTTTTCTCAAGTGCTCATGGAACATTCTACAGGATAGATCATATCTTGGGTCACAAGTCAAGCCTTGGTAAATTTAAGAAAATTGAAATTGTATCAAGTATCTTTTCCGACCACAACGCCATGAGACTAGATATCAATTATAGGAAAAGAGCTGTAAAAAATACAAACACATGGAGGCTAAACAATACACTACTTAATAACGAAGTGATCACTGAAGAAATCAAAGAGGAAATTAAAAAATACCTAGAAACAAATGACAATGGAGACACGACAACCCAAAACCTATGGGATGCAGCAAAAGCAGTTCTAAGAGGGAAGTTTATAGCAATACAATCCTACCTTAAGAAACAGGAAACATCTTGAATAAACAACCTAACCTTGCACCTAAAGCAATTAGAGAAAGAAGAACAAAAAACCCCAAAGTTAGCGGAAGGAAAGAAATAAAAATCAGACCAGAAATAAATGAAAAATAAATGAAGGAAACGATAGCAAAGATCAATAAAACTAAAAACTGGTTCTTTGAGAAGATAAACAAAATTGATAAACCATTAGCCAGACTCATCAAGAAAAAATGGGAGAAGACTCAAATCAATAGAATTAGAAATGAAAAAGGAGAAGTAACAACTGACACTGCAGAGATGCAAAAGATCATGAGCGATTACTACAAGCAACTCTATGCCAATAAAATGGACAACCTGGAAGAAATGGACAATTGCTTAGAAATGCACAACCCGCCAAGACTGAATCAGGAAGAAATAGATAATATGAACACACCAATCACAAGCACTGAAATTGAAACTGTGATTAAAAATCTTCCAACAAATAAAAGCCCAGGACCAGATGGCTTCACAGGCAAATTCTATAAAACATTTAGAGAAGAGCTAACACCTACCCTTCTCAAACTCTTCCAAAATATAGCAGAGGGAGGAACACTCCCAAACTCATTCTACCAGGCCACCATCACGTTGATACCAAAACCAGACAAGGATGTCACAAAATAAGAAAAGTACGGGCCAATATCACTGATGAACATAGATGCAAAATCCTCAACACAATACTAGCAAACAGAATCCAACAGCACATTAAAAGGATCATACACCATGATCAAGTGGGGTTTATTCCAGGAATGCAAGGATTCTTCAATATATGCAAAACAATCAATATGATAAACCATATTAACATATTGAAGGAGAAAATCCATATGATCATCTCAATAGATGCAGAGAAAGCTTTCGACAAAGTTCAACACCCATTTATGATAAAAACCCTGCAGAAAGTAGGCATAGAGGGAACTTTCCTCAACATAATAAAGGCCATATATGACCAACCCACAGCCAACATTGTCCTCAATGGTGAAAAACTGAAAGCATTTCCACTAAGGTCAGGAACAAGACAAGGTTGCCCACTGTCACCACTCTTATTCAACATAGTTTTGGAAGTTTTAGACATAGCAATCAGAGACGAAAAGGAATCCAAATTGGAAAAGAAGTAAAGCTGTCACTGTTTGCAGATGACATGATAGTATACATAGAGAATCCTAAAGATGCTACTAGAAAACTACTAGAGCTAATCATTGAATTTGGTAAAGTAGCAGGATACAAAATTAATGCACAGAAATCTCTGGCATTCCTATATACTAATGATGAAAAATCTGAAAGTGAAATCAAGAAAACACTCCCATTTACCATTGCAACAAAAAGAATAAAATATCTAGGAATAAACCTACCTAAGGAGACAAAAGACCTGTATGCAGAAAATTATAAGACACTGATGAAAGAAATTAAAGATGATACAAATAGATGGAGAGATATACCATGTTCTTGGATTGGAAGAATCAACATTGTGAAAATGACTCTACTACCCAAAGCAATCTACAGATTCAATGCAATCCCTATCAAACTACCACTGGTATTTTTCACAAAACTAGAACAAAAAATTTCACAATTTGTATGGAAACACAAAAGACCCCAAATAGCCAAAGCAATCTTGAGAACAAACAACGGAACTGGAGGAATCAGGCTCCCTGACTTCAGACTATACTACAAAGCTACAGTAATCAAGACAGTATGGTACTGGCACAAAAACAGAACGATAGATACAAAAAATAGATCAATGGAACAGGATAGAAAGCCCAGAGATAAACCCATGCACATATGGTCACCTTATCTTTGATAAAGGAGGCAGGAATGTACAGTGGAGAAAGGACAGCCTCTTCAATAACTGGTGCTGGGAAAACTGGAATGGACATGTAAAAGTACGAGATTAGATCACTCCCTAACACCAAACACAAAAATAAGCTCAAAACGCATTAAAGACATAAATGTAAGGCCAGAAACCATCAAACTCTTAGAGAAAAACATAGGCAGAACAGTCTATGTCATAAATCACAGGAAGATCCTTTTTGACCCACCTCCCAGATAAATGGGAATAAAAACAAAAATAAACAAATGGGACCTTATGAAACTTTACAGCTTTTGCACAGCCACAGAAACCATAAACAAGACCAAAAGACAACCCTCAGAATGGGAGAAAATATTTGTAAATGAAGCAACTGACAAAGGATTTATCTCCAAAATTTATAAGCAGCTCATGCAGCTCAATAACAAAAAAACAAACAATCCAATCCAAAAATTGGCAGAACACCTAAACAGACATTTCTCCAAAGAAGATTTACAGACTGCCAACAAACACGTGAAAGAATGCTCAAAACTTCTTTAATCATTAGAGAAATGCAAATCAAAACTACAATGAGATATCATGTCACACCGGTTGGAATGGCCATCATCAAAAAATCTACAAACAATAAATGCTGGAGAGGGTGTGGAGAAAAGGGAACCCTCTTACACTGTTGGTGGGAATGTAAATTGATACAGCCACTGTGGGGAACAGTATGGAGTTTCCTTAAAAACTACAAATAGAACTACCATATGACCAAGCAATCCCACTACTGGGCATATACCCTGAGAAAACCATAATTCAAAAAGAGTCATGTACCAAAATGTTAATTGCAGCTGTATTTACAATAGCCTGGAGATGGAAACAACCTAGGTGTCCATCATCAGATGAATGGATAAAGAAGATGTGGCACATATATACAATGGAATATTACTCAGCCATAAAAAGAAACGAAATTGAGCTATTTGTAATGAGGTGGATAGACCTAGAGTCTGTCATACAGAGTGAAGTAAGTCAGAAAGAGAAAGACAAATACCGTATGCTAACACATATATATGGAATCTAAGAAAAAAAAATGTCACGAAGAACCTAGGGTTAAGACAGGAATAAAGACACAGACCTACTAGAGAATGGACTTGAGGATATGGGGAGGGGTAAGGGTAAGCTGTGACAAAGCGAGAGAGAGGCATGGACATATATACACTACCAAACGTAAGGTAGATAGCTAGTGGGAAGCAGCCGCATAGCACAGGGAGATCAGCTCGGTGCTTTGTGACCACCTGGAGGGGTGGGATAGGGAGGGTGGGAGGGAGGGAGATGCAAGAGGGAAGAGATATGGGAACATATGTATATGTATAACTTATTCACTTTGTTCAAAAGCAGAAACTAACACACCATTGTAACGCAATTATACTCCAATAAAGATGTAAAAGAAAATGATGAAGTGCTTTCTCATTATCTATTGAGATCATCATATAGTTTTCTTCTTATGTACTCAATTATTTTAATCAATTCTAATATTAAACTACTCTTGCATTCCTGAGGTAAATGCTACTTAATCATGTTATATTATTTTCTAATACACTACTATGATCTATTAGTGGTATTTTATTTGAGATATTGCACCTCTGTTCACAAATTAAATTGTCCAATAGTATTATTTTCTTATTCTCTCCTTATATAGATTTGATAACAGTTTAACACTAACTCTTTTATCCTTGATAGTCTAAAATTTAAAAATGATGTCTCTAGGTATAAGGTATTATGTTTATATGTGTGTTTTGTTCTGCCAATGACATATCTATATCAAACTCATCCAAATTCTTCTCATCTATCATCTATATCTACCTACCTATCTATCAATCATATATTTATCGATATATCTACTATTGCCTCCTCTGAGTAATTTGTATTCTCACCTTCTAAAGCAGTTGCTGAAATTTCTAGCTCTATCTTCAATGCTTCTCATTTTTTCTTATATTTTTCTCAGCTTTTTGAAGGAACATTTGATAATGATAGTGAATACTTACATAGCTCTTTATATATAGGCACTATTCTTAGTGCTTTACATGTGTTAACTCAATTTACTCTTTATAACCACCCACTTCTGGTTAGAAAACTTGCACAGAGAATTGGTTAAGCAAGTATTGGAATACTGAAAAAGCAAAATGAGAACTCTGAGGTATCTAGAGGCACATGGAAGTAATAGCTGCAGAAAGTGGCTGCCATCCCTGTGTTTGGGGGAATGTAGGAAGATTATCAGAACTTAGGAACCCCACAGAATTGGAGTACAGAACTCTGTGCAAGGGGTGCCATCTAGGTCACAAAGGAGAGGAGGGGTCTTGGAGATGAGATAGTGCCCACTGTACAATACAGTGAGGGAAGGTGAGAAGCCTGTTCTGGGATGCCAAAAGAAGATAGAGACTAGCACCAACTGCTTCTGCCAGGCTTACCTCCTGCTGTTAGGACCCTGGTGTCAGGAACTGAAAGCAAACAGAGAATTCCTACCCTTGCCTCCTGCCTCTTAGTTGTGCTTTTGTGCCCTCTATTGACATGACTTTACAGGAAACAAATAGACAATGGAAAAATAAAGTTTACAACCTCCTAGTCCTAGCTAGGATATATGTAGAGTTTAAAGGAAAAAAGCTTAATAATGAGCACACACACAAAAAAAGTTAAATATCTTTTCCAGTGTCACACACCTAGTAAGTACAGACCTAGTATTCAGACCTAGACTGTCTGTTTCCAGAGTCTGTGCTCTTAACCACCACACAATGCTGCCTCTCTGACTATTTGAATTCTGGAAAATTCCTTGATTCTATATCCCAGCTCACTAGTTTCTCTTGAACTATATCCTTTCTTCTGTTCAGCCGAACTACTGAGTTTTATTTTAAACAGTTGATGATGACAGTTTTGTTTATATTTTTAAATTTTTAATATTTTATTATGTTAAGAACAGTTAACATGAGATTTACCCTCTTAAAATTTTAAGTGTACAACACAGTAATGTTAGCTATGGGCACAATGCTGTACAGTAGATCTCTAGAAATTATTTATCTTGTATAACTGAAACTTTACACCCATGAAATGGCAACTCCCCATTTCTTCCTCCCCCAGCCCCTGGCAGTCACCATTCTATTCTCTTCTTCTCTGAGTTCAATTATTTTAGATACCTCATATAAGTAGAATCATGAAATACTTGTCCTTCTGTGACTGGCTGATTTTACTTAGCATAATGTCCTCAAGGTTCATCCGTGTTGTTGCATATGGCAGGATTTCCTTCTTTTTAAACAATATTCCTTTTTATGTATAAACCACCTTTTCTTTTCCCATTCATCTATCAATGGGCATTTAAGTTGTTTCCACATCTTAGCTATTTGTCAGTAGTGCTACAATGAACATGGGAGTGCTAATATATCTTTGAGATCCTGCTTTCAATTATTCTGGATAAATACCCAGAAGTGATATCACTGGATCATATGATAATTCTATTTTTAATTTTTTAAGGAACCCACATACTGTTTCCCACAGCAGCTGCGTCAATTTACATTCCCATCAATAGTGTGCGGGGGTTCCAATCTTTCCATATCCTCACCAACAGTGATGACAAGTTTCAAGTTCCATTACATATTAGGCCAATTTTATACGGGTCAAATAGTGTTTTACGTTTCTGAGGATATAAATTATACTTACTCTAAACTTTCTGTTATGCTCATTGTTCTGTCCTCAAGATTGAGTTAATTTTTTTTTATTGAGGCACAACAAAGCATTGGCGTTCCTCAAATGATTGGTGACTCTTGATGTGCTGTCATCTTTGTAGCTGAAGTGACTGATATGTCCCACTTATGGGGAGAGGTGGGATGAACAGCTGTGACTTGTGCACTGAGCAGCTTTCATTCAGAATAGACAGGCTTGGTCTATGCCCCTGGTGCAATATTGTAGCCTTTAGCGCTATCCCATTTCTTTGACCCCAGGTTCTCATAGTACAACTGCCCCAATCCCAGCTGAGTCTGACATCCCTGTGGCTGCTCTCTGGACTAAGAAGGTGGGATACACAGATCCTGACCTGCTTGGTTCTCCCTTCTGATTAACCATTTTGTTGCTCTTAGTGTCTCTCGAGATCCTAGTATCCACTACACTTGGGTATGAAGCTCCCTTTGTCCTGCTCCCAACTTCTCTAGAAGAAAAACATGTTCTGTGTTTTGGGAACTTATTTTATTCTCATTTCATTTCTCTCATTACCCATCTTTCAAGAATTTCTCATAAGTTCTGGTCCATTAATACTTCTTCTTGACTTACATACAGGTTGTGAATTTTAAAAATTAAATACGTTATCATTTCTAGAGATTTTGTGTGAAATGGGAAAGCTATAGTAGTGCTAAGGCTGCCATTTAGAATATAAATGTTCTATCTTTTTAAAAGCAAAAATGGGATTCTGCTACTCATAATGTTTTGCAAATTGTTTTTTTTTAAAATGTGTCAGTAAAACATAGGCACATTTCCATGAAAGTAGATACATGTTATTCAAAGGCTGAAATAGTGTTCTAGACATGAATATGCCATATAGACATTCCGCTATTGATGGCTATTTTAGTTTGTTTCAATTTTTACTATAATAAACAATACTACAATAAGCATCCTCATACACTTTTGAAATTATTTCTATAGATTTTTGAATATAGATTTGTAATGTCAAAAGCAATGTTCATGGGATGTGGTTTTCAGTGAAGTATGTAATTCTTTCTTCTCCATGTTTTTGTTAACACCCAATTGCATTAGCTCAAGGTTCTCCTCGTTCTGCCTATTTCAGTCCAGGGAATGCAGTGCCCAGGCCCATCAACCGTAAGTGTCCTGAGTCAGGGAAATAGCACCAGGACAGAGGAGGCTATTCAAAAGCATCACTCATTTATTCCCAGAACGTTAAAAATGGCACTATGATATCTATTGATAAATAAGTGAAGAATTTTTTCTTCACTAAAATGTTTACTTGGCAGTATGCAGAAACATAAAATGTCCTAAAGTCAAATAAGTAATTTCTAAAGACCCTGAGAAACTTTACATGTGCCAAGAAACATTGAATCCTTTTCAGCAAAAAGTTCTTTCCTTCACATCCTAAATCCTTTTCAAGAGACTCAAATCCCAACATCTGTCTTCATTGCACTTTTAAACATTTCCTTACCCCTATTCTGGACTTCTTTCCAACAATTAGCACTTCCAAATTCTGTTCCTTTCATTTATCCTCAGGTTTAAACTCCAAAATGCCTGTGTCAGAACAAACATTCCGACACAAACATATTCTGGTAGGTAGACCTACCAGAATAAACCTAAGTACAAAAGTTATTGATATACAATAAGCTGATTCACAGCAGTTGACCAAGATATCACTAGAATTTACTAGAAGTGTGCTTTCCACGTGTGACTTGCTATTTTCCTCAGAAACTATAAGAAAGCAAAAGTGAAACATAAAAAAAAGAAGGAAAAGAGAAGGAAAAAAAAATCACCATGGCCAACTTTATTTTCCAAAAATGTCCACAGCCATGTTTCCAGTCCCACAATCTCAGAATCTTGACATTTCTCTTCCATCAAAAGGTGGAGTCTAATTTTCACCCCTTGAATATAGGTCAGCCTCTGTGACTACCCAGTAAATAGAATGCAAAAGAAGAGACACTGTGACTTCTGAGGCTAGGACACAAAAGGTGATACAGCTTCCATCTGGCACTTTCTCTCTAGGGACACTCATGTTTGGATCCCAGCCACCATATTTTGAGGAATATCAGGCCACGTGGAGAGGCCACCTTCAGTGATCTGGCTAACCAGCCTAGCTCAAGTCCCAGCTGATAGCCATTAGTATCAATCGTCAGGCATGCAAGTGACCAGCCTTCAGACGATGCCAGTCCCAGCCTTCATAGTATCTTCCAGATGAGGCTTCAAACAATATGGGTCAGAAACAATCCATCCCTCCTGCACCCTGTTCAGATTCCTTACATGTAGTATTACTGAGTTGAGTCCTATGGACCCTGCTCTGGCCCTAGGCCCGGAGAGGCTCTCTGCCTTTTCGGGGGAGGGTTTTTTTTCCCATTCAGGTTCAAGTAGGTGAATAATGAAACCAAGGCTGAAAGAGATCAACACAGCACAAGCTTTATTCAGTAGCCAAAGAATGAAGAAGTGGGAACAAAGTTCACAAATCAAATTCTTGCCCACCTGGTGAGAGTGATTTAATTTTAAAAAGTAAAGACAAAGGGAGGAGGAGTGAGGCTATGATGGGGAGGCATATGTTTTAGTCTATGGGGAAAGGGCAGGGCTTTTTCTGAGGGAGTGTGAGATGCCACCCCCATTTTTATCCTTTTTGGTCCTTAATGTCTGGTCTTAGCCACCAGTAGGTGTGCCATTTAATATGCTAATGTAGTCAAATCAACATATAATAAGACTCAGAGTCCATTGGAGGTCAGATTCATTGCCATCTTGGTCCCAGCTGGTTCCATCTGTTTTTTGTTTGTTGTTTGTTTGTTTGTAGCTCCCTTTCTTTTCTCTGGACCCTTTAACTTAAAGATTTATGTTAATTCCTTCTGAAGG